>NW_022682587.1:457884-462428 GCF_011630105.1 Anneissia japonica | reverse complement strand
GTGTGTGTGTGTGTGTGTGTGTGTGTTTATATACAATATGAATTTATAAGATAGTAATAATATGAAAGACTGCCATGATTGCTGGGGTCTCCGTCATGCATCCCAACATTTACTTAAAAATGCAAACGGTCTAGGAAAGGTGTGTTATGCGGACCTAGACCAATTTGCATTGAGTTCACGGTAGAATCCGTTACACCTCACCCCACCACACCAACGTGCATTTATAGGCCTAATTAGTGCCTGTCATAGAGCGATCCATATTTGAATTTTTAAAAAAAGGTATTAAGAAAAACTCCCTGGATTATATAGGCCTATGAAATAGGTTCTAGGCCTAAATAATTACGTGAGCCTACTTCACTCAGCCTAGCGATCTGTCATGCTATTCCTTATAGTCTCTTCCCTTATCAATCAATTAGATATCGATAATTAACGGGCAAGACATTCGATGATGTATCATTTGTCAGAGAATGACTCAATCGTCATCCAAGTCCAGTTTAACTGCTGTAAAACTTGTTCTACCGATGTCTTTCATATTTTTGTTGGCCTAGTCGCCTATACCCTGTTACCTTAATGATGGTATATTTATTCGGAATCTCGTGTCGTTTCAGAGGGTCTATTTCCTGTCGTCTGCAAATCCGTTGCTACGTGTACTGTATATCTCCACTTATTCTGCTTCCGTTCTTAAAAGCATTTTAATCTCCCTTTACTTTTCTTCCAGCTACCCTTTCCTGCCATGTCGTGTTCCTATTTTCCATCCTTAATATTCACCAGGCTTAAAGATGTATATTGCCTGTTGTAAAATACGAAAACAAATCATAAAAATAATTGTTGAAATTAACTTGCTCATTTTGATGTAACATAAAATTATAAACTTGAACATGGAAATTAGTGCATTTGAAAATGTTTACACATAATTTTACTGAGAAAATAATAGACACTTTCAGTCACTGGAAGTGTTTTATTAGTTTAATCATTAATTATTTTTTTTAGTTCAGTAATTTCTATTTTCAAATTAATAATTTGCATGTTAATGCAAAATGAGCATGTTAATTTAAAAACATTTTTAAATGATTTTTGTTGTTTTCTAGGGACAGTACATCTTTAACTTGTATTTTTATTTCTCATTTAAAATATATTTTCATCATCGCAATTTATAGGCCTATTTATGTATCATAATTGGCTGCTCTCCTATTGATCACGTATAATATATATTAACAATCCTTCTTAGAAGCTATAATTTTATATTGAAATGTGAGTTGTTTGGCACATTAAGTTTGTGATTTTAATTGTGGATTTCTAGAACTCGCATATTCGTGGAATAGTGTATTAATTTCTATTAAATATCTTTATTGTTTCCAATGCGGTATTCGGGCAATATCTGATTTATTAATTAAAAACGAATAATATTTACTGTTCATGTCGTATAGCTCACGGATATTCGTTCTCATTATGCTGGTTGAAAATGCAAATATCCTGAATTGAGCAATCAAAAATCTTTTTGGTTTGGTGGTTTGGCGATTGGTGGTTGCAATGCAACTCGTTACGCCCGATAACAGCCTATAAAATGTACTCTGCAGGCCTATTATTTTATTCAAGTTTATTCACATAATGTTTGATATATTGTGTCATCATAAGTCTATGCAGAATTCGATCAACAATTTAAAGAGGCTGTAATTTCCAGTAAACTTTAATTCATCAGGCTTGTTAATTAATCACTGTAGGTTGGGTCTATATAGGCCTACGTTCGCGTGACAAAATCAAGGTCAGATCCATGCCTAAGCATACGCGTTTATATTATTAACTTGCGCGGTTTGCACCAACTGACAAAAGGAATTTTCTTAATTGTGAAACTTGAATCAGGTAGTTATAAAAGATAATGCCATGTTATGAAACACAAGTCTTGTGAGCTACTAACTGTCGTCGGAGAGTTCAAGGTACTTTTTCTACTGAGTACCGTCTCCAGAATTGGCCGGGGTGCGTATCAGTAAACGACGATCGACGCCCAAAAGTCTCTGTTGACTTTTCGGCGCGATCGAATATCGTCTGCACCCATGCTCAAATAACCCGTCCCAGAACGTCGGCACGCGAATTCTGTTCGTGTGCAGTTACGGCGGTGCGATTGATGTGCAGTAGAGCGCAAGATACTTGCGTGGAAAAGGGGAGTTCTTACTTCCCTTTTAATCGTCTGTAACGTCCATAAGACCACAATAATGAAACAAAATCGGCTAGAGAACAAGTAAGATGAAAAGGTGTTTTGGTCCTAGCAAAAGGTCTTGTTACATAGCGTGCTAAGCCCTCTTAACGGAACGTGGTTCCGGTGTGACGAAATATCGACAAAAATGTCTTCGATTGTATTTAATAGGGATTTTGTCTTCATTAGTCGGTGCTATGGTTACCGTTAATTGCAAAGCTGTACAATCGTTTGTTAGCTTAACTCATTTTGTTTCTAATTATGCCTACCTGTGTTATTAGTTGTTGCTCTTCTATTTTCTTCATGTGACGTAGTTATTTATAGCGCCTTTAGATTTAATATGCGATTTAATTATCACCAAAAGACACTGGTTTGGAGATCGCGCTATTTATAGGCCTAGTAATCTTAGTTATTATTTACACCGATAGAATATCTCATTGTCCGAATTTAGGGTTGAAGTTTTTTATATCTTTCTACACCGGTCCAAAAGGCCTATGCTGTAGGTTAAAGTCGCAGTTTGTCGCTCCGCCTTTTTTCCTCACTGAGACTCATTAAGACAAATACTTATTAGCTTTTTAACCAAATAGTTATGCAAAATGTAATTCTCATTGCCTAGTTTTACCATATACGTGTACCTCATGGTTTCCCTATTCATTTCAGATGTCAAACTTGTTTGCGCATATGATATATATGCATAATAAATAAGACTGTATATACGTTGCGAGCATTCTGCGTGTGCAATCAAGGAGTGTCGTTCGTGGCCTGCATATTAATCGTGTTCTTATCTCGCATATGGATATCAGCCGTTAAAAACAAATGATTGTAATCATTACAATCATCATCACAGTTGTTAGCGATACAATTAATATTATGTTTTCAAATCATGTTTCCTGCAGACGCTTTAAGGCGGCGGTCTTACGGATGGCCTGTTGTTATAGCATGTCATTGGCTTACAATTTATGTCTTAACGTATTTTAAAACTTATTGCGTCGCGGCGCGGGTGGAAGTCAGCGTTAAGACTGGTCCTTAAAAAGTCACTCTGGGTGTTAGGTCATGGGTCTAATACTCTGGGAGAGAGATCATTAGTCTATGATGATCTGTGGTCTACCTTACCATGGGAGGGGAACCATATGTTTTAACAGGCTTGCTCTGGGAGGTCGATCATTAGGTCTAAAGTAGGCCTACTCTGAGAGAGAGTTCTGGGTTTAACAATGGGAGGAGGAACCATAGGTTTAACATAAACTGGGAGCAGAACCGCAACCACAATCTCCGTTAGAAAAGAACAGATCTGTTCCTGTGCTTCAAAACTAATGCATATGGAACGCCAACTTGGTCACGTTTAGTCCCATGTGCATGAATTACCTACGATGAAACTTTCATTGAGGTTTGTTATGAATAATACATAAAATTCTTAAGTGTGTAATGACTGATATCCGTGTCAGAGGTTAATTTAATATTCATAAGAGATTCCACTAAAAGATATTGACCATGGTTATCCACGAGCATTTATATCCCGTATTAGGAATAGACAAAGTGTAATCTCCGTGGTATATTGTTCTCCCGTGTTACTCCCGTCGCTCGAGCACCTTCTATTAACTTTCGCTGGTACGTTCTTAACTTGAAGTATTGATTATCACGCGTACTTACAAATCAAGAAGATAATAATAAAGATCGCGGAGCCGCACGTGCCGGTCCGAGCAATTAGCGCGCTAATTAATCTACAGATTAGCTTTGATCAATCAAGTATTGTTTCAATGTTGCTTTTGAAATTACACTAGTAATTCGGGCTGACATTTAATCCATGGCGCGGATGAAGTTGTTGATTGCGAGGGCAGTGCTGTTTCTTTGTTAGCTATACGCGCCTAATCCCGAGGTGTTCGGGCAGATGAACCTGCTAAATGTGTAGGCTGAATCTGAGATAAATCGATACGAATGATTTTAGTGATCTTTGCTACTGGAAACAAAGCGGCCGGTCGGTTAGAAGGTTAATTCGTAAAATGACATTTTACCTTTGAGATGGGTTTTGGAATTAAGATGTCACAGATGGGATCTGATTTGAAATGGAATAGAAATTTGTGAATGTTTTCGACGATTACGAAATCTAAGCAATTAATGTATAATTAGTCAGATTACCAATAGGACAAATACCATAATGAATAGGCCGAGTGTTTTCATTATGAATTCTCATTTGCTAATTTAGCGAATTTAATTGAATAATTTATTAATTGTAATAACTTGTTTTTTTTTTATTAATACTCCAATGTTGTTATTAGTATATTTGCCATTATCAGTCGTATTAAATTGGTAATCGAACCAAAATATACATTTTTATACCTCTCTCTTATACACATCT
>NW_022682587.1:448580-457736 GCF_011630105.1 Anneissia japonica | reverse complement strand
AACGATTCATCGTGTACCGTATACGATAAAAAAATATTTTCACAAATCAAATCAAATGACGTCATAATCATAGGTAAACGATAAAATCGTAGTAGTAAAAACGGATTTTATCATTTTCGAATGATTATTGCGTCATTTGATTTGTGAAAATATTTTTTTTTATCGTATACAATTTCAATGAACAATTGCTTTTTAGCTTTATGTTGTTGATCGTTATCGTCATAGACCTTAAAGGGTTATCCTCTACCATGGAGGAAATAATATATTTCTCCCATGCCTCTACTATGCCATTAATGTTATGTCTTTCTGGTTGATTTTCTATGTAATGTTTCCTGTATTGATTACTTTGTGTTATGGAATAGCAATAAAAATTACGATGTTTTATATAGGCCCTATACATAATTTATACATATGTAATATATATTATTAGTAATATTTTTATCTACATTTTCATTGATATCAACATTTGTACAATTATAACTAATTATTAATACCCATATTCAAATTCAAATGTATTTATTTTCACACAAATACACCTTAACAGTTTGCAATGCTGCTATTCCTTTGAAATCTATGTAATACATAACTTTTTTTATTTCATTTTGTTTAACTATTTACTTGATATTTTTTACGCTGCACTATCAAGCTGCTCTTAATATAAAACGATACTGTTCTGACGTTAAACTGACCTAAGCCTACAATTGCAATATGTTTAGTTAAAAAGATGAATGAGCTATGGGTATGATTACCCTATTGTTTCTTAGAAATTATCGTATAATTACCATACATGTTTTGATGTCATAATAGATACATCATCACCGCGAGATGCTACACGGAAGCCGCCAATTTCTTTTTAATGCGTTACACTATGAAGCAGCTCTGACGACACCCAATTTGAAAGTAATTTCTGACGAAAAGAGGAGCGAAAATCACGTCGTAAAACCACGTGATCAAGGTAAACGCGGATCTACCAGAAGATCGGTGCAATGTAAATACTGTACGGGGACGTAGGCCTAATCTATGTCCTTGCTGCGGATGGCAATTTCCCCCGAAGGAACATCATTCTGGTTCATGACTCTCAGTCGGCCTACTGCGCAATTGACGCCGCGGCTCTCTTTGAAAATGGAACGCACACACTATCCCATTTTTCTTAGCGTATTACTGTTGTCAAGAGGACGATTGTGCTTGGTGCAATGGGCAAATAAGCGGCGATCGTCGTTTTATAAGTAGTCAAGCATCGCTTAATTGCAATTTAGCTGCTTTCGATGGGGCCCCTGCGAAATAACTGAACTGTTACGGTACAAGTTATCATTTGCACAATATCACATTATACTCCTGTTCTTAGCTAAACCGACAGGACATTATAAAATGATAGATTGTAAATACAGTAATTCTAACCACTTATATGCTCCACTAGCTTTACATTGCAAAATTGTGTTAAGCAATAAATTTAAGATATCTTTGAGGGCGCTGTCAAATATGAATTTTAGAATGCTTTACAGCATTCATTGATTTTTATTTTTTTTATTAATGTCTTGATTTTTAATGTTTGTTTTTGGTATTGATATTATATTCGATAACAAGCCTATAGTAACGAAATTGTTATGAAGAACAGCATAATGCAGTTGGTAAAACCGGTCATAAGCTGTACACATCGCGCATGCTCTCCCGATGGTTTTGGTTCTGGGTGGGGATACAGCCGACCTCCTAAGAACTCTGGAAGTAGGATGGCTCATCGTCTTTTGGGAGCCGCTGTGGTAATGCCAGGAAACAGTAAAATTACAATTTCACTGTTCTCTGGTAATGCTCACATTGATGAGGTGCCGCCAGCGAGAAACAAGACCTCACTCCCCCCTCCCTTGTCGGGAAACCTGGGCCTCCTCGTAAAAGAAGCCAATTATTGGTCGGGTTTTCAACAGTTTATATGCATAAAGACAACATTTTCACAGTCTTACTGAGCACTTAAAGGTGCCTATTCTTAAAATTGGCTTCAAATACGATGGGGCTGAGGCAGTGAATTTGGACTCCTGTCTTGGATCTCGGGTCAAGAACCTTGGACCCCTCAAAAGGAGATTTCTTGTGCCACTGTTTTTACGCCTTAGAATATTAATAGGTTTATGACGTTATGATTAAAATGTAACGTTGATAATAAATAAATCTAGTCATAGAATTTATTCATTAATCTATTCGTAATCACTTATAATCATGTTTTTACTTTATTCGTGCTGCGTGTAGTGACGTCATTTTGAACTATTCCGGTTCCACCGAGTTCCTGTCAATTCTGATTGCACTATCAGACAACGTTATTGGCATTTGAATATATACTGGCGTTTTAACGCTCAATAATATACCACTCACGTGTCTATTTTAGTCCTAAAGCCACAAGCAAATTGTAGTGAATGAAGTTGTACATTGAAGAGGTGAAAGTGATAAAGTGCCTATAAAGACATCCCGACTGCACTCACCGTTCAGTCCCGTTTACTGTAACCTAATTGTGTTATAAATTTTGCTGCGAAACTGTATCCTACGCAGTTTTCGTTCCTACACTAAGTTGATAGTTTGTATGTTTAATTTGCCCTCAGCCAATGCTTTCCGATAAGGCAGGAGAAGATATAGTCGATGGTTACCTTGAGTGAAGGTTTAAAGGCACAAAAGTTGCCATTATGAATATACATCATCTCTCGTCACCTATCGTCTATTATTGCTTATAAATATCTCTTATAAAAACGTATATTTTATCTCTTTGTACATATTCTTTACTTCTGTTCAATTTTAGACTTTCTGTCTTTTCTTTATTGTGTATAAAAATAATAATAAAATGGAAATTTTACAAATATCACGAGAATTATATTTTATAACATACCTAATTAGATCTGTGTCATTTGATTGGTGGATTTGATATCATGTGACAATGCGTATTTACACCATTTTGTGACAAAATCATTTTTTATTTGCGTCATTAATATAGGCCTAACTTAAGTTCATAACTTAGGTTCATTTCTATATTTCTATTCCATTAATTCGTTGAAAGAAGATGGACAGTTCTATTCGGATCAATGTGCCAGTATGCCTAACATTATTTTTCATAAAATATCAAATGACAAGAATCTATTTTATGTGTTTGCCAACATTCTACGAAGTGTTATAAAAATAACGAATGTTTTATATTTGTGAAATGCAACGAATAATTTCATGAGTTGAACAGTGATATTTGTATTAGGCCTATGATGATATACTATTAAATGATATGATGTATGATAATATGACATGATACGGTATCTTACGATATTGATATAGGCCTAATGATAGGCTAATACGATATCTTTACCAATACATATTAAGATATATTTAAGGTACCGAATTTAATAGACATAGTCATTATAAATTAAATCTGATTTAAGTGTTTAACATACCGAATGGAAAAGCTGCGGTACAATATGCCTGACCATTACATTACTTTATAACAATACTGTACTTAAAACTGCTATCATGGTGTTGGTAATCTTAATAGACTCTATGGTAATAAAAATATTTACACGCTGATATTTGAATGAATTAACACTAACAGGCCTATAGAGCATTTTTGTAGCGTTTTTACAATGTTATCGCTCGATGAAATGCGTTTGGTCACTTCGGTTCTGTTGTCCGGGGTTGTTCTCAAGCACAGGGGACACAATTATTATTTCGGATGTTACAGTTGTGCTAGGAAGTGTATCTGAATTTATTAGTTTGCAGTGGACATATAGACAAGTATTTTATATACGTTGCTTTCAAGCTGCGATATGTACAAATGTAATAAATCAACCAATATATCGTACCACTGTATGAAAGTCCATAGTTAAATGTTTAGTGTTATTTGAAATATGTATTTTTTTTTCAGATAGATTCCAGTAATTTACCATGGATGGTTTTTCAATATTATTTTTATCTCGCTTATATACGTTCCTCCACATACATCCAGGTTAGAGAAAAACTGTTCAATAAACTGGAGCTGAATTTTGGCTTTCTCCATTCCAATAATATCCCTATACACTGCACGAACAGTATATGCCCCGGTCGCAAAACTCATCTAACGATGCGCACAATTATCGTAACGAGCTCATTTGCTCCGCGATATTTTTTTTATATTTCTAGTTCCGTAGGCTAGAATTAACTTTTGAACAAACATGATAGAAGCAAAACCTGTTGTCTAGTCTGCACAACTAGCCCGAGAGCGAACTCTAAATGGAAGCAAATCGCTACGATGATAACAACAACATAACAAAAATCTATAGAAACTATTAAACGGAATTATCAAAATACGATTTTGGTAAAACTATCTAAAAAATCCCCAATGGCTTAGTCAATAAAGGTGAATCCAATGACCTACATGCAAATGAATTTATATCGATTTTTATTTTTCGGAAACTATGCGATGTTGTGTAGCCAGTTTATATGAATGTTCGTTCTCATGAATTTTCACTCATGGAGAAATGCACGAAAACGCGGCAGAGAAAACAGAAGAGTTTTTCATTTCAAATTTGCTTTGAAGTTTCCGTTATGAAAACAATCTCGAAAATTGAGCGATTCTAATCCATTGAATTTTTAAAGTTATCAATTTCTAAAGAAGAGGTATAATTAATTCAATTCAATTTGTATATAGAAGAAACTTGTCACCAATTTTGTTTTATGTGGTAATTAATAATTTTGTTATGATTGATAATGATATTTTTTATTTTATTCTACTCATAGGCACATAGCCAGAAATTGCCACTAGCCATTAATCACTGTATTGATTATGTTGATAATGATGAAATGATAAGTGTTGATGAGCATGATCGTTAAAATTAAAGTGACATGGAGAATTATTATGCATCATGATAATAGTGATGATAATGATAATGATGATGCAAATGTGATAATGTCGGTAATGATGATGATGGTGATGATGGCAATGATTTGGATCATCATAATGATAGTGATATTAATATGGAAGATGAAACGGATGGAGTTGATGATGGTGGTTGTGTTGCTGGTAATGCATAAGGTAGTAATAGGAAGTTATCGCAAGTTTACGAAAACGATAACGAATACGGTTGCGTCATAAATTTCTAAGACAACCCTCCCCTAACGCCTACAGTAACATATCTTTCACAACATAGGCGATTTATGCCTTTTACATGAATCAAGGATCATATTCAGCTCATACAGCATATTGTTAATAATGTTTTAGGCACGAATGACGATAATGATAATGACGTATTCGTTATCGTTTTCGTCATTTGCGAAATCTTCCTAATGATGACTACAACAACATTGACGTTAAACCTTTTTAACGGTTGCTAATATTAGACTTATCTACGTATCATATGCCTTCATTTGCATCGGCTTAGCAAACTGATGCATCGCATATTTAACCTACTTCAACTTTGACAGGGCATGAAACCCTAAACAAGATCGTCAGTTAAGAGCAAGTACACAATTGTGTGTGATACATCTTATCTCGTAAATCTTTTAATCAGACTTTTATACTGAGTGTTTTCTCTCTTCCTTGGGCTTGGTCCTTTCTATCTAATTCCATCAATTAATTTCATACCTTTTTAGAATTGTTACAGCTGATTGCTGATTGAACTTTATTGGGATGCAATTTTGTTTGAATAAAATTGGGAAGGAATAAAAGAAAAAAAAAACCACTGCCGATAAATAATTAATTCATTATTATTATTAAATATTTATTATTACTATCTATTATCGCCTATATATAGGCCTATTGTTGCGTCCAATATGAAGCGCTAAAAGATATAGTGTAATGATATATTTTATTCTCATGTATGTTTCCTAATGGTGCCACTGGAAAATACTTCTGTTTTCCTGATGGAATCGAAGACATCTGTGTCCCTACTTGGGACCTTGTGGCAATGATTCTGGAAGGGGAAAAGCTGAAAATCAAGACGATGTGATCAAATATCGAACTCCTCAGTGAAGGTGCGATATGACAATTGATCGACCAAAAATCCGGTATTGTCTTGCGTGGCGTATCTTTCCCATCAATTAACAAAGCAAACACCAGCGTATATGCTAGCGGCTCGGCTTACACCGTTAATGCACTGCGTAGTCGCATCTCGGCACCTGCTGCCGTACACGGTACAGCAAATCAAGTGACTCGGCATCGATCTTCGCCGCTGGAGCTAAAAGATGCCGAAATGTGAGCTGGCATTAGCCGCAAAACACTGCCGCGTACAACAGCACGGAAACCGCTTAACAGCTTTAACAACATGTTTGAAGATTTTTCTATATTTTAAGGTGAAAAAACAATTGGTAGAAAAATTAATAATATATTTGCTTGATACGCCCGGCATTTACAGGTTTTAGAGTGTTTATTTATTTTATTACCGTTTAATCGATTAACGTGATGATTGACTGATCTGTCTTAATTTAGGTCTATCATCCGATCGTTAATTTCAGACCTACATCTCGTCAAGGGCATACACTTTTCACAAACTGGTCATACACTGTACATTTCAGACGACTTAAACGCGTTTAAACTTCTTTTTGCATCGCGGAGACAGGTTTTCGAGTGTGGTCCGTTATGTTAATCACTTCAGGATCATCGTAGACCTACATGCACGTGCGTTCTTATAGAGATCAATGTCAGTGCCAAGTTACCATATCCCAACTTAGGCGTGTCTTTTTCATTCTCTGCAGAGCCCCAGGCCTAATCAGATTTACAATAAATTCACGAGATCTTTAATGCGCATGGCACGTTAATTCTGTCTTTCTATAGCGACAAAAATTTTGCCAGACATGTATACTAACTATCCTCATTATCATAATTTACCCGTAATCAGTATAATGTTACCGTACATCAATTTGTATCATTATCACCATTTATCTTCACCGTTATCATCACCGCCGTCGTCACCATCATCATCATCGTCATCATCATCATCTCCGTCGTTGAACCTGGCGATATCTCTATGGCGATATAGACCTGGCGATATGTCTATAATGTCAACGTATACGTTTCTACTTCGTGCAATCGTATGAATGTACATTTGTATATGTACAGTATTATATATATATATATATATATATATATATATTCACATCATCGTGTCCCACACTAAACTACCGTATATAGATAATGTAAATGTACAAGATTCGCATCGATGGACCTCAGCTTGTACTATTACAATACCGGAGGCGTACCACATGGGTCGATTTGGCCCAATATTGTTCCTTGTGTATGTTGTTGATTCATTGAGTAAACCCATAATCAGAGGCTGTGTTTAGTATCATGTTTATTTCAACGAAACTCAACTGTGTATACTTTCATGCAAAGCATTAGCTTGAGGCTAATACAGTTGAAATATGTGCTGTTTTTTGCAAAATGCTCTCTCTATAATCCCAGAGCTGAATGTGGAGAACGCAACGCAACGACGCACGCGCAATGGATCGTTTTAATGACGATCCGTCTGAGACTGCTGCCACCGCCGATCAACAGACGGCGTCGCCTCGTCTATCGCTCATAGGGAGCGGAATTGGATTCGTTGAACGACCGTCGTACGACGCAGTGAGTGCTCGGCTCAATACGGTATAGAATCCATTTGTCCGGTTGCGGTGCCGGCTCCGATTGCGTTTATAGTGCGTTATAAGTGATTCCATGCACGTGCCTATTTAAAGACCTTTTTGCATGGATTCACTACACCGCACGGAGGGCTGAAATCAAAACGGATGAATCGCTCCATGAAGCGATTACAATAAACGTACGCTATACGGAACCGCAATCGCAACCGTTTGTGGTGCGGTGCGTTTAAATCGATATAACTGTTTTAAACGAGAGTGATTCTATTAGTTACGTTTCGTAACCGCACGCGCGTATTTTAATAGCTCCATGGAACGTTTCATCCGTTTTCATTTAGTCCGCTGTACGGTGTGGTGAATCTAAGCAAAAAGGCCTTTCAAAACGCATGTGCATGGAATCGCTTATAACGCACTGTAAACGCAAACGCAACCGGAGCCGGAACCGGACAAATGGATTCTTAGCTTACCGACTACTATATATATAAACATGGAGGAATACGGTACGCTTTCCCAACGTAACCTATAGAGCTGCTAAAGCAACATGCTTATGAATTATGAATGATAATAGTAATAAATTAATACCACATATCATATCAATACAATATTGCTATATACGTCAATCATTAGAGGATCCTAATTCTTAAACCAAAATAGTAAACGGCAGTGTACTCGCGACATCATCGGCTTACGTAAAGTTTCATCGTAATCTTTATTCATGAAAGTCTCAGTAGACTGATAATGTTGAAAATAACATTCACAAAGCATATAATGCAACTTCTGATTGACAGATGATCTGGAAAATTGTGTCCAGTAGTACAGTATTAAGCTGTACGCATGCGCGATGGAGGGCAATGACGCAATCTCATTCGCTTAAATTCATGACAAGAGTTGAAACTTTGACATTAGAACTGTATCTATTTGCACTTTGCATACATTTGTTGTGATAGTCGCTGGATTTGATTTGAACACAGGTTAAAGGTCATGTAGATGCGAGAACTCAGAAGTGCGGTGGTGGACCTTTCCTATCATTTGACTCTATTTCTACCCATCCTTAGGAGGTCGGCTTTACCCACCAAAACCAGAACCGCCGCTAGTACCGTACTACTACTGGGTTTTATATAACTACTACTACTACTAGGCCTACTACTACTAGGACCTGCCCACACTGCTGCTGCTGCTGTTGTCGCCGCTGCTTCTAATAGCTTTTTTAATGAATCACAATATACTTTACGAATTTTAACTCGTTTTTCGATGTTAGTTTACAAAAATGCTCAGCTCACTTTCATGGCCATATCGTGCTTACTGTACCATGTTATCTCTTTTGTTTTTAATTACACATAAACTAACGTCGACTAACCGATTTCTATTTTTTCCAATTAAAGTAAAACTTCTGAAAGCATTTCGTTTTTTTTAAATGTAGTATGATAATCATTATAGCTGTTACGATAACAAACAATGTTTTTTCTACAGAATAAGAAGATATCAATATGCCCGCATTTAAAAAATAATGATACAGGCTTAATTGAATTTGGGATGATCACGTTATTGTTGTTAAATTGGTTCAACGAGTGTGGTGATCTCTTATACACATCT
>NW_022682587.1:445808-447898 GCF_011630105.1 Anneissia japonica | reverse complement strand
TAGTCAGGTATTGAAACTGAGCCTATCTATAAAATAATGTACAAGGCAGATTCAAAGCGTTATGTCAGTTCGAGTGGCCAACAAAACAAAGGCAATGGAGCTATAACAATCAAAATAATATACACCATTTAAAAGACCCATAAGTCAGCAAAGTAGGTCATTAGAACGCTACCAATGTTAAAATGTAAGGGTATGAACAATAGATATGTAAAGAAATCGAAACACAACAAAAAATCCGGGTATCGACTCTAAACTTCTACTCTCTTGATTACTGTACGTGAAAAGCTCTTTTACAAGATACCAGCATCGAAAGAGGCTTACCTTAAAATTAAAAACCAACATTAATTGTTTACATTGTATATTACTAGCCTTCAATTGAAAGTTAGAATTAAAAAAATTCCCTCGGCAATTAACGGATGTTTAAACAATGTAATTCCTAGAGATTTTGCGTTGACCCTTACGTTTCTGCCAGCAAATTTAAGGACTTTTGTAGAAAACGTCTGTTTTTAATTTTCTAGGCCCTATTAAGTAATGATTTTTTTTTCTTTATTTGTTGGTTGGCAGTCAATTTTACTGGTTGGTAGGAGTATTACCACTGAATATGTTTTAGCATAGGCCCATATATTTTTTTCTTGAATCACATACTTGTCTATAATTATATAATTAATAATCTAATAATCATTACTTCGATAGTTGTTACTGACGAAATCATGCTTTCCAGCAACCGTTACTGTGTAGTGGTAGACTGTTAAGACTGATTCTATGGAAATCGTTTCGCACAATCGCATACGGTTTGGGAAATGCGGAATGGTTGGTCGAATCGGAGACTCTTCTCGAATAAGTCAGGGACAGCTACACAGAGTAACGATTGCTGTCCAGACAGTGCATGGACAGAAAAAAACACTTGCGCCCCAGTCGCCCCGCACTCCATTGAAGAGATTTGAAAAAAGAATCACACTCAAGTAGATAAAAATCACCTCGTATCACCTTATTGTGAGAGCTAGCGCCCTCTCAGTTATCGTGCACCCCCTCCCCACATTAAAAATCTATATACCCCCCCCCCCACCATTTCAAAAATCCTAGATACACCACTGCTCTTCAGATCTTTTGACTCAATATGTACTGTTGCAATCTCTGCTGCAACTGTACTGTTAACCATTGTCTTTCAATGCTGTGAAAATTGCAATTTGTTGCAGCGTGAACTCACAAAGAATGTTTCTTGAAAACAAAGATGTTTTATATCAGTGCCATTATTAATTCTTTTATAGAAAACAACAGGGTTGTACTGTATGTTTAATACAACACATATTAATTTAATATCATATCAATTTTGTATTCAAACTGTTTACCAAATTTCAGATACTCACTTGCTAATAGCTTCTATACTTATTGTATATTACCGCTACTGCTTATTTTCGTTGTTCACGTATCTTTAGCCTCTTTTCCTGTCGACGTTAAGCGACGTTAATCGACGTTATCTCAAACGTTATTCAAACAAAAATAACGATTTACAGGAAAAGGGATTGTTGTTACTTCAACGCCGACGTTATGAATATCAAAAAATCCACAAAATCGCTACAGCTTTCAGTGATGTCAATTGGCTAGTCGTATCTGGGAGCCTTCTCGATTGCGTCGGGGAACGCTACGCAGTTGTACACCGATTGCCTGAAAACACTTTAGCGATAGTGTAGCGACTTTAAGGAAACGAGGCTTAAAAAGAACTGTAGCGATTTTAATAAAACCAGGCTTTAATCAGTTGTACGCCCCGCGGTAACTGATAAACGCGTTTGCACCTACTTTTCGAGTACTAGTAGGACGCAAACTTTTTTACCCCGCTCTACGAATGCATGTTATTTTGTCTACGTTCTTCTCTACGAATAGGCCTATTCATTCTAACGTTTTGGCTCTGCATTTATTATTATATATTTTTGTTTTATCTTCGTAGATTTGTTTTGCACTATTTCAATCACGCAGTTACGTTTAACGCTAACTTGTCTACCAACCGCGTTCTATTTCCGTTTCATATTCTGAGAGTGTTTCATTTTCATTCATCTTCACCGTGTCTCCTGTTTATATATATGAATAAATAT
>NW_022682587.1:425373-445093 GCF_011630105.1 Anneissia japonica | reverse complement strand
ATATATATATATATATATATATGGTATCTGTATAGGCATTTGATTTATCAATTAGATATTTGATTACTCTTTGCTAACCAGTGACCCGAGCGAATAGTAATATGAGGCGCACTGAGGCGCACGAAATTATTATTAAAAGTAAATTAGTCGTGATGACAAGATATATAGTTGTTTATAACGTTGTAGTAAGAAGTCAAGTTTTTTTTTAATTATCTCTGTCTCGTTTATAATTGACGCCATTGTTATATATACATTTAGATTCACAAAGAAGATCTAGGTTCTAACAATTAATTTTCTTTTTAATTGTTTATTGAAGATTAGGCTTATTGAAGATTAGGGAAGAATCTTGCTGGTAGGCCTATATAAAATGAAATCTCTACATGGAATTGGATCAATAACGATGTTGATATTTTAAAATTAATATTATTATTAAATTCGACTCACTGTGTAATTTGTTAATCGGTCTGTATTAAAAATCATCCGTCCGTTTTGAAATTCATTACCTCCAAAATGAGGGTATCTGCGGTACTGTATTATACGATAGTGAACTACTGTACATTATATGAATTCTATCGCTTCGATGATTTAAGATAGAGTTACGTTTAAGGCGTCTTGAAGGGGTTCCATCGTGACCAAGTGACGTCATAATTACGCGTAGACCTACGGTATATTCTAACGGCACGTCTAGATGTACGTATTATGCGCAAAATTCACTCAACTGGCACAGAAGGATTAATGTGGGCTCGAAATTAATTATGACGACATCATGTGAGATATCCACTTTAACTACCGTACTACGCATTGAGCTCTTTGGTTTCCAGTGGTCATCAGGGGATGAAAATTAATTTAAATGTGATCTCATCTTAGTCGTCGCTTCAAATGCTTATGTGTGGCAATCCCAGTGGTCACTTTACAAAATGACCCGTGCAGTGTATTTTATACTTCATTTAGCTGATGACCACTGGGATCGTATAGAAAGGGGTCAATTAGTCAATAACTATCTGTCATTATAATTTTATATTTTTGCCAGTTGATTTTCTTAGAATAATTACTATGCTATTATTACATTATAGTTTTATTATTATTATTATTTGAAATAAATAAATACATAGCATTATTTAGATTATCACAAGGTGATATTTATGGATTTCCTATTCAAATTTAACAAAACAGAAAATGCAAGTAGTTAATACATTGATAAAGAAATAGGAAGGAGCACATGCCAAAGAAGAGTAATAATAATAATAATAATATTGTTGTTTTTGCTGTTTTTATTTTACTTCTTGTTATTATTATTATAATTATTGTTATTGTTGATCATTACTTTTTTATTATAACATTAATGATAGTCTATTATTATTAATTATGGTTATTAATAATGTATTTTATTACTATTGATCGGTGCTATTATAGTAATGAATAGTAATAATGAAACATTAATAATACACCAGTCACGATCGCTTACCAATTACCCGGTTACTAATACCACTTGATTTTTGAACTAACGGCCGTGCACTAATTCCCAAGGGGTGGATGCATGTTACGATTGGAAATGGATGTTCCTAGCATGGACCTATCATTTAAAAGGGGGAGTTTGGAATTTTCCCACCCCTTATTTAACCGAATTTATGCTTTTTTAGAGAGGTTGCTGTTGATGGGGGTGCGGGGCAACATTTCTTTCACCCTTATACTTTGACGTCCTGAATCCGCCACTTTATCCCAATGGAACGTCGCTTCTGTTGTCAATTCTCAACTTTCACTAGAGTACGACAACTTCCTAGAAGAATGTTCACCCTATTAAAACAAAAAGTTCAACGAAATCATTCACAATAATATCTACTTGTTCTCTAAATTCTATTGGACGCGTGTCCGAGATGTTACACAGATATGTGAAAGAAATAATTAAGACAAGTCGCCAATGAGACTGGTTAATTCTGAGAGGAAACAAAAAAAATCCCATTAACTGCTGCATCGTGACTCAGTAGAATAGACCAGAGAATATACACTATCGAAAATAATACACGGTTCTCACACCTTTGTTTGTGTGCACCATTCCTAGCCGGGCCCAAACGTGTCGTTGTGCAGCCAATGGGAATTACATCTAGTGGTTCAGATTTGTTTTTCGGCGTGTAGATAGATATTGGTTTTCACACTGTCACTTTTACCCTGTCATTTACTGTCGACGTACACGGGCGTTCACGGCCTAGCTGGTAAACTCATTTCGATCCATCGATATGTAATAAACAACTCGAACATTTTTTTTAAACGAAATATGATACGTTACAAGATGTGTTCTTTGTTTCAGCTCTTTTCTGCAGTGGCCTAGGCCTATTAAGAAGTGAGATGCTGATTGGGAGGGCGCGAAGCTTAAGTGGAAACGATTCTACCTGCAACAAATTTTAAGTTTTACTTTTATTTTTCTTGCTCAGCCATTTCCAGTTCATTTTTTCCTTTTACTTTGAAAAAAAAATCGTTAGCTTTGGGCTACCCCTACTCACTGTTTACATTCTTTGTTTTATCTAATATGTTTTTCTAAGTATTGCTTTGTACTATGAAAACAAAATAAATTACATTAAGTGAGGAAAAAAATCCTCTTCAGTTACGGAAATTATGTTTGTATGTCTTCATTACATTTAACGTTAAAGATTTCATAACTGTACGTGATCGTAGCTGAAAACCTCAAAAATTCAATAACAAAATTGGATTGTGTATTTACAATTATCAAATAATAATTATCAAGTTTACCTGAAACACTGGTGTTAACCAAGCTTTCGATAACTTTTTTTAGTTTTTTTTACTACGAAAATCTTTGATAATTTACCAATTAAAGTATCTGTTAAGAATAGGAATGGTGGTAACTCAGTTTTCTGTAAATTGACGGATTATTTTTTTCTACTTTTCAATTAAAAGCAAATAGACATAACCTAGTTAATTGGGCCCTATTCAAAATAAACAATTTAAATATTTGATTTTTATGATTTATTTTTTAGCTAAACAGAGACAGTACATAGTGTTTAACCAGGTTCGTGTTTGTACTTCCCTAATGTTGACGATGCTACATTGTTTTTCTTTGTTTTCATGAGTCCCGAGTGTTCCGTTGCTATCTGTAGAATCTGACTTCGTATGATGCTCTCATCTGTGTGCGCCCGCTTATTTCACAATGTTTCGTTTTCCTCCACTATCGTTATTGTTTGCCGTCTATAAATGATACGATATATAATAATATTATTCCGTATGTATAATGTTGTACGAAGGCTTTGTATACATGCCTGCTACCTATTATACTTTTACTCTGACAAAATTCTTTCGCTTTTGGGATATCCCTACTTCTCACTGGTTATGTTCTTTTTGTTTTATTTATTAAGTTTGATATAAAATAATATAATCATGTATATGCTGTTGTTACAGAAACTGTATAGGCCTACTACTTATTAGACTTTTATGTAGACTTATAATATCGGGTTTTTTGTATTTTAATTTTGCTAAATAAAATCAAATAATTACATTATGTAGGCCTATTGTGAAAATAGGCCCAGTGTGTACATCGTGGGTCTTGTAAGGATTTACATATAAAAAGAAAAAAAAGAGAAACTCGACAGACGTTGTTCGATATTTCATTTTATTTATTTTTTTATCACACTTGTATTCAAATGAGTAGCTTAGTGGTTAAGATGCTTACCTTCTAATTCCAGGATCTTGGGTTCAATTCCTGTGATAGTATGGCTTTTTTTTTCTCAGGACTAAACAAGCTCCACTCCTTAAAAGGGACTTCGCTGACAAAAGCATCACATTATTTCATTTATTTAAGAGGGCCCCTAAATATCAGCCGACCTTCTATGATACGCTGGAAGCAGGGAGGTGTAATACATCTCCCTGCTGGAAGGGTCACCCTCTATAAATATGGCATAATGTTGAATTCTATTTTCGTGGAGTAATAATAGTTTGGATGAATTAATTTGACATTCATAACAGTGTAGGAGTTCAATTTTAGACACACAAAAAAGATATTTTTAACGTATGCGATTTCCAAGAAAATTATCTAACTTGGGCCTTCAACGGTGGTCGACTGAGATGGTTGTCGACTCTGAAGAAGCAGCATTGAACTTGACATTCGTAGGAGCGACTTTTGAGCGACTTTAAATGGATCTGAAACAAGTTGAGAAGCAGGGATTTAGGCTGAAGGGTGGGGGAGAATTTATGGGTCCCGAAATCCCTGTGATATCTTTGTAGCACGTTGATCTCGGCATACTCTTACCTCCAATCAGATTCGCATAGAGGAGTGAGGCGCATTAAGTAGAGACCCGAGTTCGAATCCCGACGTAAGCGAACTATTAACGCTCAGCAGATATTTTTAGATATTTTGTCGTATATTATATTTCAGCATTACCTTTATAGTTTAATTGACAGATTATATTAGACTTAAACACTATAGCATAAAACTACATGTGTTTGTGTTGTATAGGTTTAAACTTATTTAGGACTGCATTGAGCTAAATATTAAAAGCAAGATTTGACGAACAACAAACTCTGTTAAAACAATACAATACTTTGGGTTGTTTACCGGCAGGAGGCAAGCAGCACAAGATGTTGCTGATTTCATTGCATAGACTCAAGAAGGAGAACGGATGCACACACGGCGTCTTGTAGGTGAATGTGGAGTTAGCCAGTATATTAGCTTAGATCATGTTCAAGGGCTTCGGATCTTGATTGGGACAATCGCAGGAACGCCTTCATAATAATCGCACTCGTGCCAGCTTTACGATCATTATTAAAATTTCTGTGTCAACTAATTGGAATTATGAAGAAACGGAAATTGTTGCAAGAGATGTCTTGCTTGTACAAGTGCGATACATGATAGCTTAAGAAAAATTGTATTTACTGATTCATTTTTCGACTTAATTGGCTTTGCAAATTGGACCTACCTGTCTCCTGAGTAGGCGTTACTTAAAGAGCTGGGGGGGGTGGGGGCAGGATGTCTGAGCTTCTTATAAAGGATTATGATATACAGCTTTATAAGGAAACACCAAATAAAATTGAAATTAATTGTCACAATATTAACTTTAATGACAACCATCAATGATGATATTGTAGGCTTATAACTACAGATATACTGCAAAGATAAACAGATCAGCTGCATAATTATAAATAGTTTACGGATACATTTCCGCAGATAGTGACTGATTTGGATTTTGGTGTCAATTGGAATTTGAAAGCACATTATAAAAAGATATTTTATTATTATTAGGGTAAGCTGGATTTCGAAAGAGATACTTGTGTAGGCTATGTATTAACTGTTTGTTTGTTTGTTTTTGTTTTTTTTTATAAATTAAATGGAAGGATGAATGGAACCCAAATGCAATGAATAAACATTAACTGAAACATATCAAAAGTCAAATCTGAAGGGGAAAAAAATACTTTAAAAAATAAAAAATCTGTCTACACCGGGACTCGAAACCTTTCGCATATAAGGCGAACGTGATTACTTAACCACAAAGGTGGTGAATCTAAATGCCAGTAGTGAATGAATCTCTTTCATTTTCTTAAACGCGTCTGTTGCATAATATTATGGGCACTAAATAATGTCGCATGGACAAGACAGCCAAAACATTATAGTACAGTGTAATATTTTGTATATTAATTAGGCCTATATTGTTACATAATTTATAGACCTACGTTATGGTAAAGTATTTGTATATAAAACACTTCAATATCTACGTATTTGCAATTAATGAAGAAGGGTTTTTATTTTGTTTGATATTTTATGAAATATCCAGGTAGAGCATACAATTAGACAGTCATTGCATGAGAGCCATTGTCAAAACATAGGCCTATTGTTGCGACAGGCCTTACTTTCGTACATCTCGTACATTTTAAAAGTATCAATTCAAAACGAAGGTAAAGTGTAGATGCAGCGTATATATAAGTTCAATCCATTGTGAAACAACTGTAAAAACACAGCTTTATTAATAATACGACGATAAGCCCTACTCCTCAACGGACCAATATAAAAACTATCGATTTTCGTTCAGGCCAGTACACTGCACGTGCATTGTCATGTTGCCTGACCAGTACATTTTGTCAAACTAAATTTCAGTTTGAAATGTCTTTCGTTTGACCACCGATCCCTATTGTGGTTTTACTGGTTTTACTATCCCTCGAATTAATGTTTTGTCCTCCGGCTAATCAGTGGGAATGTGCCTACCACCCAGGATTAACATCGAACATGCGCCTTTGTGCCGGGTAAACTTTAGCCAAACGCCTCGGTCCTGGGGTTAAGCGATGGCCATATGCCCTGATGTAGGTTATTAAATCTTCAAAACAATATAGCCTATGATTAAATAGAATTCTTGATAAAGCTCTTTGCGAATGTAATTTATCCGGCTTCAGCGATGCGGAAAGACAGTGGTTCTTCTTCTAGCGTTAGGCTAATCAATGATGGGTGAAACAATACCAGAGAGCCTTCCTACAGGATATATATTTGAAAACAAGTTCACGGTTTAGACACACAAAAACGGGTCCATAGAACAGACATCCGGGAGATACAAGACACCACATGTGCTGGTAATATGTCAAAGTTAATAGAATTGTGTGGCTTCTGATAATTCTCTTTTCAAATACACTAATATATATGATGGTATACATATGTGATTGTTTTTATTGACGAAGAGTTCCCGTTATGTTTTAAATCAATCATTATTAATAATAATGATAATTAGGATAATATAATGTAATACTGTATAACATTTTTAATATTTTTATTCATATTCTTGAGCCTAATCCCCTT
Organism: Anneissia japonica; assembly: GCF_011630105.1. Lineage (NCBI taxonomy): Eukaryota > Metazoa > Echinodermata > Crinoidea > Comatulida > Comatulidae > Anneissia > Anneissia japonica. Next base: position 438,309 of record NW_022682587.1, on the reverse strand, counting down.
TCAGTGTGACATTTTAGCATTTGATGGAAACAGACCAGCTTCTGGATTTAAAAAAAAGCAAAATATAGTACAACAATAATAATTATAACAATGGTAATGGTCTTCCATTTCTATAGCGCATAATACAGTGCAATGCCTCTATGCGCTCTTTTACCCAGTGTTAAGACAAAAGAAAGAAAACCAAAAAAAAAGAAAAGAAAGATTAGAATTGAAAAAAAAAGATGAAATTTAAGCCTGGATTAAAATGGGTCAAAGATGAAGATGACAACAAAAATATTAGGGATTAGCAATCAAAATAGCGTTATTTGAATATGCAAATTATCATTATTTTTTTATTTTTGATCCGACGACCTAGCCGTTCGTCGGACGACAGGAGGTCCAGGTCTGTACGACGGTATGAAAATTCCCCCACCCGCCCCACCCCCGCTCCACCAATGGTCGTACTACTGTTACTACTTCTCCTACACTAGCTGCTGCTACGATTCTAGGCCTGTTAACATCATCTAATACAACAACAACAAAAAATAAATAAGATCAACTTAGCGCAAATCAAATTTCAATTGAAATAATATAAACCTATTATAATATTATTGTAACATCACAACGATAATGATAGTCGCGTAAATTCAACAATGCACACTAATATAAGCCTATATACTAATATGTAATAGATACCTCTAAATACTGAAAAGTGCGGTATCTATTTCAATTGATAGACAGAAAATTGAAATAGAATAACAATATTTGTCAATTTACTATTAGTTTATCAAGTTATTATTATTGGAAGTGTATATTTTACAGGATATAACTCAAATTTGCCTATTCTTACTGTTAGGAGGGTTACGGTACAGTGCGACTTCACTAATATAGAAACGAATGGGCGTTATGTAAGCTCAATATAATAAACATACTTCCTTATTATTGGTAGGGCTTCATTACATTTTGCTCAAGCTGTTGTTGAATTAACATCATGTTTTTTACAACTTTCACTCTCTTTATTAAACAATAGCATTGCTATTTACTACCTTTCGGGTTATATTTAAGTGTAAAATTAAAAGTTGCTAAAATATTTTTAAGCTGTACGATTTTACATTTCAAAAGAGTATAAGTGACTTACGCTTATGAAGTCCACGGAAGTGGACGAAATATTCGTGTTTAATCAATTATGTACCAAAAATACGTCAACTTGACTTTTTTTTATCATTCTCATGGCTTACACACACACACACACACACACACACACACACACACACACACACACATACATATATATATATATATATAAATCATAAAAAGGTAAATACAGTGTTCTTTGATGATTTATATATAATTTAACAGTGTTAACGGCTATCTAGATTTATATATATAATATATATATATATACATATATATATATATACATATATATATATATATATATAATAGTACTGCGTAACGGTAATACAATCTCAAATAAGTAAAATGTTGACTTTCGAAACACTTAACATTTATTGAAACGAATATTTGGCTACTCCTGCAGTCTTTCTCAACGCTTGACATAATTTATATATAGATAGCCGTTAACACTGTATTTACCTTTCTTTGATGAGTTATATATATATAGAAAGATTATGTCGAGCGTGAATTTATTTAAACAGCTGTTTCAGATTCAGCCAGGTGTATATGCTAATTGTGTAACATATTCTTAAGCAGGAACCTCATATATACCTCAATTATCTTCTTATTCACTCAATCCTGAAGATTGCTACTGCATGAAACAGGTGTAGAGTAAATTCACACTTGATAACCTTCTATTAGTACTGCACTCTGCATTCGCATGGAGCACTATACGTCGCTGTTACCCCACCCCATTGTTAGTTTCGGTAGTTTTTTGTAGTTCTGATCATTAATAATAAATGCAACTTGATATGAATCTTCTTTGTAGTTTCCATGCTAATAATGTAATCCTGTCTCTTATACACATCTAGATGTGTATAAGAGACAGGTATAAATATATATATATACACTAGGGATTTATATGGTAGGACACGTATGTTCGGATCCGAAAAATTTATTCACTTTTTATTTCGGAATTTTATACCCACAGATACAATATCTAAAATATATAAATATATCTTTATTTATTTATTTATTTTCATATATAAAGTATGATAGGCTTATGCTATGTATGTATTATATTCTTTTAATCGTAGGCTTTTAAATGGGAAATTAAATAAAAATAATATACACTTTTTATATTGTTTTAAACAACTGCCATGAAAGTATATTTCTAATATCGACTTTCATTTAATAAAATTTAAATGTTGTGTTTATGTTTATTAATAATGTATTTTTCTGAGGTGAATTATAAATAAAGTCGTCTTAATAAATTTATTTTTTAATTTCTGACCTTTTCTATGTTTAATCTAAACATTCTTTTTTGACTGAAATCTCACTCATAAGACCAGATCGACAAATAGTACTACCACCTCGATGTTACACTGTAAAATATCGACACTCCGACTTGTTGGCTTCGTCCAAGGAGGTTGATAAAGGAGCGATCAAAATCTATGGTAGTAAAAAACTGAACACTTTTCACTGAAAACAGGGCGGTCCTATTTTGATGACGAAGTTGCGTATTATTTCCGTTAACCAATCAGCGAATTCAAGGCTGTGATTCACGTCAGTCATACCTACGGATGCGTAAAGCTTGGGCATCAGCGGTCCAATCAGCGACCTATTCTTGCCCTCTGCTCGAATGCAGATGCTCAGATCGTGTGTTTTGTGTAGCGAAAATGACAGTGTGCGCCGAGTGGGATCGAGAATTGTTCGCTTATGGACCGTAGCTTAACCGAATGATGTCTAGTAAAAGTTCGGTGAATCCTTATAATGTTACCAGTGTTGGAGAAGTGACACACGTAGATAGAACTGTTTATACGACTGACACAATGCAGACAAGTACAGGGCCAACGCTGTACCATCACCATCAAAAGCTTACAAATGCGGACTTTTTACAACAACAACATTACCCTATGATGGGAAATGGCCTACAACTTTCGCATCATCCAACGGCGCAGTGGGTAGGCCTGTCATCTTCGCATAACGATGGAGGATGGGGACAAGCTATGCCACCGGCACTACTCACCCCAACAGATATGAAACCTATTTTATCACAGAGAGATGATATGCAAAATGGTGGGCCTCGACCGGCTCATCAGCACCACTGGAACTCTCACACGCCGACTTCGTCTCATATGTCATCAATGAGTATGCCTCCGATGTTAACGAGTAATACTTTATCGCATCTTCATCACCCGTACGGACCTATGAATGGGATGCTAAGTCCGACCCAGCAACTGGCCCAGTGCAATTCACCTCCTAACAGCGACCAGCATGAACCGATCGAAGAGGAGGCCCCTACGTCAGACGATCTCGAACAGTTTGCCAAAATGTTCAAGCAACGACGAATCAAATTAGGATTCACACAGGCCGATGTTGGGCTTGCTCTTGGAACTTTGTATGGTAACGTTTTTAGTCAGACAACTATTTGTAGATTTGAAGCCCTACAGTTAAGTTTTAAGAACATGTGCAAATTGAAGCCACTGCTTGCAAAGTGGTTGGAAGAAGCTGATTCAACGACAGGTTGCCCAACAGCAATGGATAAAATTGCCGCACAGGGACGCAAGCGAAAAAAGCGCACCAGTATTGAGGTAACGATAAAAGGAGCTTTGGAGAACTCATTTTTAAAGCAATCTAAGCCGTCGGCCCAAGAGATTGGTACATTAGCGGAAGGCTTGGGACTTGAAAAAGAAGTTGTCCGAGTTTGGTTTTGTAATCGTCGTCAAAAGGAGAAGCGAATGACACCCTTATTGATGCCACATGGCGCAATGGAACAATCAGATATGATGGAGAATTCACCTCCACCGCCAGGACAACAAGGTATGCAGGTGACATCTGGGATTACTCAGCTTCATACTAACATCTCAAACACAAGCCCATGTTCTGTTGCCGTCCGTACTAAAGTTTCTCCGAGTGTACATATGCACCACCAGTCACCGCTCCCGATGACGTTACCCCCTACGCCACCCCACCCGTCGATGCCACATTAGGTGAGCCTTATCTATCAATTTTTCAACTGCGGACTAATCTCAGGACAACAAATGATTTTGTCATTGTCATGGTTTTACTTGAAAAAACCCCCCAAAAATCATTAAACTTGGGAATGTATAGTTCTGAAATGTGTAAATCTAATAACTATTTGAAAATTATTCTCAAGTGAAAAAAAAGAACATTTTTAAAAGAAAGATGACAAAATCTTGTGTTTGTGTGAATAACAATAAGAGTCTCAGAAACCATATTCACGAGTACAATGCAAATATGGTATTCACTAAACCCGGGCTATTATGTAAAGGAAGTCAACAGAGGTTTGGCTCTCTATTGTGGACCTTCACACAATTATATCGACCTTTTATTCAACGGTATGTGGATCATGCCTAAAATATTATAGTTTATGTAGGCCTACGTTTGAAAGATAATGTGAGGAACAGAGTCTAATTCATTTATTGTCTGCTGTTCTTCAAATAAACAGAATAATGTGTCCTAGCAGAACACGTTCTGCAGTTGTAAAACTAATATATTATTATCTAAAACTATTTAACTTAAGTGGTGCTAGACAAACGCTCGAGTTGCTCGACTCTCGAGTGCCAATTCTTTTGTGTGCTTTTATCGTTCGGTGTGCTTAAACCACTCCCACCTCGGTTTCTATCGTTATAACTAAGCACAACAAAAACAAAACTATCCCATAGTCAGATGGGGTGGGGGGAGGTGTATAGAATCTATAAATTATCCACAGCCATTGACACCACATTATACAGGCCAAATTGTTAACTTTCTAAAATTTTGAACTTTTATAGATTTTGGGTATTTTCCTTGTAGTTAATAAGGCAAATCTGTTCCTTATTTAAATTTTTTTGCAATAATTTTGGATCCTATATTAAATTGATTCAGCATTCGCTTGGTTTATTGTGGGTTTTTATATATCTGAACTTCTTATCAATATTTTTTTTACTTTATATTTATGCAATTTTTTTCTGAATTGTTGTTCTTGTGTTTTAGAGTACCAAATAAACTTCAAATCAATTCATCAATCCCTAGGCCTTTGTACTCGTCAGTGGTTTGTTTACCTTGCTGATTACCGCGGACCCTATACTCATCATAGCCGTACTGTCTCGGTGCTGCGTTCAAGCACGAGATAGCCTAGCTCAAAGCGCAATTATTTGAAGGGTAAACAACGTGATGTAAAGAACAAATAGGCCTATCTAATTTTTTGTAAACGTCAGGGTATGTTGTTGCTCGCCACCATAAGTATTCTCCAACTTGATAAGTATTTAACATCTCGTATGGTATTTAAATTTGACGGCTGTACAACAAAGCAAAACTATAGTTTTTCACCTTGAAGTGTCTCGTAATTTATTCACAAAACAAAGGTTTAGATATTGATTTATCATTATTTATTGCCAATATTAATTTTGTATATATTGTAAATTTTGTATCAAAACGTCTATATTAATTTCTTCATTTTTTTCAAAAAGTAAGTGTAAACTTACGGGTGATTCATATCCATACGTCTTTCTATTGCCGGTTCGATATTTAATTTTAACTGAATTTTAAATACCGTCTTTTGACAATTATTCGAAGAACACTTGTTTACTTGTTTAATGTTTAAGCAAATAAACAAAATAGTTGGTGTAATGTTTAAGAGGAGAACGAAAAAAAATCTAATAAATTAAAAATAACAACAATCTCGGATCGAACAGAATCCTGATTCTTTCTATAGTTGATATATGTATAGGCATAATGCCTTAATGATACACTTTATATTGCAAAACAAAACAAACTATTGTAGTAATAAATTTACAATTTAGAGAAAAGGAAACAACGTGAGTTTTTCGTGAATTGTTTAGAGTATGTCTTGTATTATTTGCTCAGCTGGTCTGGGACCACTGTCGAATCCTTCACCACTATTCATACACACACGCTCAGCAGCGCTCCGCTATTGTTAATCCAGTATCCCGAGTGAATCTCATACAGCCGTTACATATCCTATATGTACCTCCTTTCGCCGTGTTTCTCTATTTTGTTGTGTTCTTTTTGTCCTTTTTTCATGTGAATCAGCGCCGGTGTGGTTTTTCTCTTGTAGCCTTTTTTCTTTCTCGTTCCATACATAGGCTCATGCACTGCAGCTGCGATCCATACACGATTGAGGAAGTCGTTGAAAGTACCGTATAATTATCTAAAACAACACTAGAAGAAACAATTAATAACAAAATATTTAGGCCTAATACTGGTGAAATTGGGCCTATGTCGGGTGACGCCTCAATGATTAAACCAAATACAATTATCGACTATCTCTTTGCTACGGTACATTGTGTTTCATTACCAGATCCTCTAGTCGTTTAGTTGAGGTTGTTTTGATATTATTATATTTCCATGAACTGACAATGATAGTCACTGCATATGCGACCCCTAATCCCCGTTCATTGGTCGATAACCATACCCTGGTTTCTCAGATGTCAGCGTAACGTTCAGAAATAGGCAGATACAAAATTCAATCTATTTCTTTACTACTTTATTGTTGTGAGGTCTTGATTGATGCGTACATATGCTGTTTACTCAAGCCGTACTTCCATGTCGAATATTAGATTAGTTTACAAATTTATTACCGATCTCAAACAGGTTATGATTTCATATTGTTATTGCCGGTTTTTTTATCATAATTCTCAACATCAACTGATATCAACACTCACTATCATTAATTTATAAAGAGCTTGCTGCTATTATAGATTTTTTTTTAGTCCAATAGGCTATTATGTGCGCTTCCTGGATTTAGATTCTGCTAAAAATGATTTAACGTATATTTCTGAACTAATTGTATATTAAATTATGATGAGATATTGTATTGGAAAGATGAAATCTATCATAGAAAAGAGATTCTCGTTAGCTAGAGTAAAACAAATGACAGGTTGGCAAACTCCTCCTTTAACGCCCTATAATGAGAATAGGGATTTGAGCGTATCGGGAAGATCAGGCGAGACAGCGTACAGGGCTAGCTAGCTAGCTACAAGGCGCCAAAGTATATATAGACGCACGAACAAACAGATCTCAGGAGCTTTCTCTCTCTTTCATTTTTCCTACCACGTTATCAATTTTATTTATTTGAAAGTGATGATTAATACAGTATTATATAATACGGTCAGGTAAACTTTCTCATTTTTATTACAGTAAAATAGGCCTAGTATATGTGCTGTCTCTTATACACATCTAGATGTGTATAAGAGACAGTATATATATATATAATTCTGAAAGTTAACAACATTGGAAACTGGAGTTGTAGCATCTGAACGCAAGAGAAAACATAGGTCTATTCGAAACGCAAAATGTAGCATTTGAAATGTAAGATACAACAGTTGAAACGCAAGTTATAGCACTTGAAAATCAAACTTCAGTACTTGAAATACAAGCATAGATTAAAATTAAAATTGACTGGTAATAAGTCGAGGCCTACATTACCATGTATCAATACCCTGCTGATGAATGCGCATTCCTTTCAATATCGCAAACAATACCGGTAATGGAAATTGATGTAGGTAATTGATAAGTTTTTCGTTTTATGACCAGGGACCTTTTATGTTTACGTTCATTGTTCTGGTATTTTTTTAATTAATTATCTTTAATTGTGTATTAATCAGCCATAGGAAATTACATGAACCGTTAAGTGGCCTTGACAAAATAATGCATTTGTAATTTTTGGGTAATATAGATCATTTTTCTACCAGTTCATCGTACATACGCCATAGAAAAAATTATTTCTTTTGTACTTTTCTTTCATTACTATTGTTTACTATCAATATGGTAATAATAATCTATGTTTTGTATTATTATGATGATTATTATTATCATTAATATTATTTTATTTATTATTTATATAATTTAATATACAGTATTAATGATAACTTTTATAATTTAACAGATATTATCACCATAACCTTTATTATATTTTTCGTTTATACTATATTTTACTCAAGGCCTATTTTTAATCTATTAGTATCATCATACTCATTATCAATAATGTCATTATAATCATCATTATTTGTTATTGCAATAGCATCATTATTATTATATTTATTATTCTTTATTCTATTATAAACAAGTAATGAACATTGAGATATATGTTACAGTTACGTTTGTATGACCATGCTACATTTAAAACAGACCTATAAACTACACTATCGTTAGATTCTAACGGACTTTCCTCGCCTATAAAACAATAAAGTATAAATAATTAATACAATCAAGTACCTTTTATATGATTTTTATTACAAATTATTTATGAATGCTTTGATTTGATACATGCTCGGGTATTATGACGTCGAGGTTATGTGTGGTGGTGAAAATAATTGCCCTGGGTACGCATCCTGTAGAAACGCCATGATAATTTTCTCACGATTACAAACAACTCCCCGTGCCGTATAATGAGACTTACAGTAGTTTACAGAGAAACACGTGCTGCCCTGCAATAGCAAAACGTAGGCCTACTGCTGCTGTATGTGAAAGTAATAAACAATATCAACAAAAATAAACAAACCAACAATATAGAAATTATATCAATTATATGTATTGTTGTGTTTTTATCACTCATATATGTAAAAAGATATTTTTAAAAAAAAACAAAAAAAAAAACCATAATACTTAAATTGGACTCTATGTATACAGTGAAAACGTTAAAACGGTTAAAAAAAAAGAATAAGGTATAGTGAAAACCGCCTGTAAAATAGCCCATTTACACAGAATTAATTATGTTGGGAGTCCTGGAAATAATTTTAAATGAAATCGTTTAATAAGACTACAATTATAAACAGGATAGGCACTTTAATGTTGATTTTGGTGCCGTGAATTGAGATTTTCTGATAGTTAAATTCTGGTTAATTTTTGGGGTCCTTGTGTGCAAAGGCGTTTTTTTTTCTCCGTCCATATGGTCTTGTAATGTACATGTGTTTAACTATGACAATAATGATGATGATGGTGATAGTACACTACCATCATCATTTTCATAGCGATTGCCATGGTGATGAAGGAGAAAGTGATGGTGATCCCCGTTATCTTTATGATCATGTTTATGTTGAAAATAATAATGATAAATAATAAACGATAATGATGATGATGGTGGTGATGGATCTGATGAAGCTCATCATTATCATCATCATGATAATGACGACAATTGACGATTGTGATGAGGATGATGATGATTACTATTATTAGTAATAGTATTATTATGAGGATGGTGATGATTGTGGCGGTGGTTTTGGTGGTGATGGTGTAAATGATGATGATGCTATTGATAGGCGCAATGATACCGTTGTGCTGAAAATGATTATTACTGTATTACTAATAGAGTTAAGGGGGCATGGCACATAATCCGCGAAAAAAACACACAACGTTTGTAAACAGCATTACCTCAAGAATTAAAGAAGTAAACTATAGAAGACTATATATCTAATGCTGTTTACAAACGGGGTGGTCAAGTTTTGCGCGGATTATATTTCCCCCTTAAAGTAGTACGTCTCAGTAAGAATTAGTAATAGTAGTAAAAGTAGGGGTAATAGCAGCAGCAACAATATCAGTAGAAGTAGCATTGAGGAAACTTATTTATTCATGGTGGTTGTGGTAGTAGTAGCATTAGCCACAGCTGTACAGTAGCAATAACAGTAGTACGGTAGTATAGAAGTCGCAGAATAGTAATAGTTTAATAATAATAATAATAATAATAATAATAATAATAATAATAATAATAATAATAATAATAGTGTAGTTTTATATAGCGCACATATCCATCTAATGTAATATGCACAGGGCGCTTGATATGTGGACTAGGAACTCAATCAATGACTTTCTTCGCCCCTAAGGGTCCCTTCGTGTCTGTGCTACCCGGTAACCCGGTACCAGCAACTCTCGTCGTCCACCACAGGGGCTGTCTGTTCCAGTGCACCAGGGTATCCCCCTACTCGTCTCGAAGGATGTACTGGGTTCTTTATAGTGCACACGAGCCATTGTATACACTGGCCCTACGGTTTATAGTCCTTATCCGAGAAGACTTGTTCTACCACCAGAACCATAGGCGAGCGTGCCGTTCGAACCAGCGCCGATATTATGGTTATAGCTTGCTAACCGCTCGGCCATTCGACTCACCTAATATTATAGTACATACATAATAATTATTATGAATGATGGTGATGTCAATAATGATAGTGGTGATAGTGACATTATAATAATGACGATATCCATGATAGTGATTAAAAAAACGATAATAGTGACACGAGGGTATTGAAATCGATGATGTAAAGGATAATACAATAAAAAAAATATTAATAATTAGGAAGATGATGATAATGGCGGAAATAAATGTGTTACTGATGACCACTATAATGTTAATAATGATAATAATAATAATAATAATAATAATAATAATAACATAACGACGTTGTTCATATTCAGTTAACATCATGATGTCCGTATTGATTTCTCTCACTATTTTATTGCTCGTATCTAGCCGCAGACTATTTGATCTGACGATATTTACTAAGACTATCCGTCACATGATAATGAATTAACAGTTCGAGCCACAAGTTAATTACTACAGCAATAGAAAGCGTTTTATCCTTACTATATTAAACGAATAAACTACCCAGTCGTACGCACAGCTGTGCTATTTCTGATTGCAGGGCCCGTATCATCAAAATGGCGATTCGTAATGATCAGACCGTTTGAACGCAATTTCAAATTGAAAATAATCATTAAAGGAATAGACAGCCGTGTGTCTTCGCAAACACTCTTTTAAAGAGAATATTTTTTATATGATGATAAGAATAAATACCTGCATTTTGTAAAAAATGGCATCAATAACTTACCAGTAGGCCTAATAATAGTTCTTCAGTAATCAGATATTTGCTGTATTGCTACGGTTTTTTGTCACAATATTATCATGTTGTTTGTCAAACCATGATGAGTCTTTTCGTTCTGAACACTCTCTGATCATTACTAAAATACCCGAAAGTGACTTAGGTGAGAATCGAACCCACGATTTCCGGAGCTACTGCCTGGTTTCATCCCACTAGACCACCGAGATTGCAATGATTATGTTCCAGGGAGCAGTGGACCGTACACTGGCATTACAAAGACATTTCAAAATTTTATGCAGAGAAAGAAGATAGCTAGCGAAGGTTTCGTTAGAATTTTCAATTTTGTCTCAGATCATAATTACAATGGTTTTACTAATAGGCCTACTAACTGTAATCATTATTTACTACCAATAAGATATCCGACATAGCATATTATATGTGACTGACTCTGGCAAAACCTGCCGTTTGTCGCAATTTCTAATTTCCCACAAGCACCCAAAATCTTTAGGAATTAGAATTTTGAACATTTTGATGTTTTTGTATTTTATAAAGAAGATATATTGAAGAACATTTCTGCGAAATTTCAATCACTAACTGAAAATATTAAAATAACTGAAAAGTATATTGAAATTAGTTTTAAAATACAAATCTTAATAATAAACTATTGATTTTGGAATCTTTGGAAGCTGTTTTCTCAAAACCGACATGGCTGATATCCAATGAATTAAATATTCATAACTTCGCTAATACTCAAACAATTTTCATCAAATAAACACTGAGTTCATGCAAAATGTAAAAACACCAAATATTCAATTTTACATTTTTCCTATTAACGCTGGTTTTTGTCAAACCCGGTCACATATACACACCACATTAGGCCTATATTTAATTTGGTAAGGGAAACATTTCGATAAGTGATGACAAACATATAACATATAAAGAATATGTATAGGCCTAAGTATAATTGTATGTGTATATATTCATATTTGTTATTGGCCTCTAGATATTGTAAATACAAATATTCGTTATTTTCTTATTACAAAAAAAAAATGCCTGACTTAAAAATTATTGAATATGACCTAAATACGAAATAAGCCTACTGCCTCGAGAAATTAAAAACTTAAAAATTAATGGTTATATTCTTCTTCGAAATGCCTCGTCCCACTGCATGTACTATGTTGAGATCACTTTTTAATGTTTCGTATTAGAGATGTTAGTAGCCTCGTATTGTTTCCAAAGCAAAGGAAATAATTAGCGTGTGATTGTCTGACTGAGCGGCCTAATGGAGCGGAACGTTTTATAATTCGAACGTGAGTTCACGGGCGTTGGCGCGGCGATGCGTGACTACAATCCCTAAGACACGGTTCACGGATATACCCCAAAGATCTTGCAAGCAAAATATTGCGCCTGAGAACCTAGAGTTTTTATCGGTTTTCAGCTGCTCATCTAGCCATTATCTACCGTTACCTGAACAAACACCTCTTTCATACTATCCGTTGCCTCTGTTTATGATTCTGGTCGCCTTTCAACTCCGTCAATGTTTAATTGTTTCTCCCAGATTATTATTTTATATAATTAGTATTAACGAATATAATAGTCTGTTCAGGCCTGGGTATGTGGATAATATTCTATAACTTATGCGGCATATGTATTTATTATTGTATAATATAGTAGGCCCTATGTACACACTTATTTTACTTGCTATTCGTTTTATTGGGGCTTGACTTTTTATTATATAAACTTAATTTAATTAAAACATAATACCGCATAAAGTTAATATTGTGCGAATAATATATTTATTTGATATAATATTAGAATTATTTTTCCGTACATATATATTTATATATATACATATGTATTATATGGCATATATTAATTATTAAGCATTAGGTCTAACAATATGGCAATTATGTATATGTAGATGAATATATTATACAGTACCAGTATATATATCATCATGCAGTGGATAGATCTCTGTTGAAATGTAAAAGAAAAAGTAGCA
>NW_022682587.1:423387-425286 GCF_011630105.1 Anneissia japonica | reverse complement strand
TTTCGATTTATGTGTTCTGGGGAAAGGGGGTATATAAACGTCTTCCAGTTAACTTTATCCTTTAAGCCAATGTGCTATTGGCGTTTTGTTCATTGTAGAAATAATTGATGTTATTAGTAGTACGAATTCCAAAGTTGAATTTCGTGCTACAAAATGGATGAAATTAAAACGAAATAATTGATTCAAAACCGCCAACGGCTATTCTTATAGCTCATGTTCGAAGGGAGCCTGGTATAGAAGCTATCTGTTGACTTACCCATTTACGTACCGTAACGAGCGGGATGATGGAATGACTGTCGAATGACGAGTAATAAGCGAAACACCGAGACATTAATAATATAATCCAGTCGTTTTACCATTCCGGGCCGCAATTTAGTTTCATCGTTTTTGTTTCCATTGAATCGGTAACGAGGACAATATAGACAACGTTGATACTATATATTATATTAGTTGTGATAATGATTACACTGTTAATATGATTAGACCTAAAAGGCTTCCTACTGTCAAACAACAGTAATGGTAATGATAGGGACAATGAAAACTGCATATATGAGGTTTGCCGGCGAAAGAGTTATCATCAAATGGACAATGATAGTAATTCTGTTGATGCTAAGGAGGAAAAACATTATTAAGAACTATGATAAGACAATCATAAAGATAAAGATGATAATGATGAGGATGAGGGGGAAAGAGTTTGAAAATTACCTTAAATATGAAATTGATGATCGGGATGTTGATTATGATGATGATGATGATGATGATGATGATGTTGATGATGATGAGGATGATGATGGTAATGATGATGATGTTTTTACGATGATAATGGAGATTATAAAGATGCTAATTGCAATATTTGTAATGGTAATGATTATGATGATAATGATTATGATGTCAATAATCATAATTATAATATAAATCATAATTATAATATGAATGACGTTGATTATGATTATGATAATGGTGATTATTCAGATGAATTAAATCGCTCTAAAACCCTTGTTAAAATACGCAATAGCGGTGAAAACGATTCAACGACAGACGAATAGTATGGGAAGTTGTCGAATGGGTATAAATAATAGTTGTAGTAATAGAGAAAAGTAGATTTGCAGTAATGGTTCTATGAAAACATACATAACGTGCGCTCTTAACTTTATACGAAAATGGATATGTCGAAGTATGTTTCAACCTCTAGTTACCCTAATATGATAGATAGGCCTCAAACGATGTGACGCGATGTGTATAGAAAATAGTGTCACGGATATATACGGTAGCTTTTTCTTAATCACATTGTTATTAATAACTGAAAAAATGAAGCTCAGTGAAATATGAGATGGTGGCTTTTAAAAGAACACGTGTGGTTTAAAAATATCTATAGTTTTTTCTAACTCCCTTATTCATAGGATATACAATATTTGGATATGTAAATAAACAGTTTAATAAAACGCTCACTTCATTTGAGAATTCCACATTGACAATACAATTAACAAGAAACATGTAGTAATTGTAATTTAAATTTATCTATTTATTTATATAGTACTATGTTCAAAGAGGGTGATTAGCGCTAAATGCCTCTATAATCGGACATAATTATGCTGTTTCTGGTTTTGGGAGTGAAACGTTTAAATTGTATTTGATGATTGTTGACAGAATGCCCATAACAGCTTAACAGAAGGATTTTGCCTGGAGGTTAGGTCTGCACGTATACTGTACCCTATACGGTAGGTCTTTGTGGCCTAATGGGTATGACAGTGAGAGTTTGCATGTTTGAATCCCGCCAGACATCTTTCTCATACAACTGAAATTAATAAACTTTTCCGTTGATGAGCTACTGAGCTATGCTTAATATGGTTATTACAACATGTTACTATTCGAGCACTGTTATTATTATTTATCTATTTG
>NW_022682587.1:420658-422606 GCF_011630105.1 Anneissia japonica | reverse complement strand
GATGTGTATAAGAGACAGTATATATATATATATATATATATATAATAGGCCTATTTATGATCGGTTGTCGTAATTAATATATTGTTTTATTTTCAAATTAATATATGTTTTGGAATTAGTAACTTGGCAGTTTTATATCCGATACAAAGGTTAGTAATACCAGCTTACCATGAAATAAATTTATGTTCAACTGTCTCACTGCCATTCAGATGTGATGGCAAGAGCATCGTCGTTACCTACAAGCAAACCTTCAGGGAAATCCACAGTGCGCCTCGGTTCAGTAACTCACTAATATTTTAGAGGAAAAGATCATTACAGGCCTAAATGGAGCTCCAATAGACGGAGCACAACCCCTAAACAAAAATCAGTTTTTGCAACCTTAAATACTTCCATTTCCGAATCTCAACCCATGTTAATCAAATTTCATGATATCAATGTCATTTTTTTATTTGAGGCATTAATTATGAGAGATATGATGATGGTATCGGTTCATTACACAAATCCCCTTTCTAAAATATTTATATACGCGGAACCACTCCGTTAATCAATTCAGTATTTTCACAGCCTATCCAGTAATAAAAAGAACGGAGCGTAAAGACAAGAATCGCGCGACTAGTGGACCGTTTTCAGGGCGATAGCCACAAGAGAACAGTCGAATGTCGATGGCTTTACTGCAGCCGTATATTCGCAACTGTGTATACTATAACAATAAATCGACATTTCAGGTACTCGAGTCAACCAACATTATAGGTATTGATGGTAAATACAGTAATTAGACTACACTATATATGCTGGTATAATATTTATTGAAAGCCCTTAAATTTCAACAATAATTACTACAGACCAATATGTGATTGCTACTAATAGCAGACAATTTGTTTTATTATGATATTGGATCAATTTTAATAATAACAATAAACAGATGGGGATCAATAAGCACTTTTTTTTTGAATGAAAAACTAATTAATCTTCTGTTTTTTTTTATCATTTCTTAATGTAGAAACTTTAATTTAATTATACAATTGTTATTCAGCTGCAAATGCTAAAATATTTAATTAATACCCTAATTTATCTTTAATTATATAATATATAGGCCTGTCATACATATGTATATATATATATGTGTGTGTGTATGTGTGTGCGTGTGATATATTTATATATATTATATTCTTATTATATTAAGCATAAGTAAAATAATTCCTTAATTTACTATCATTATTATTATCATTAATATTATTATTATTATTATTATTATTATTATTATTATTATTATTATTATTATTATTATTATTATTATTATATATTCACTCATTCATTCATTTCATAACATAAATACAAAAACATTATTCGGTGATATATTGTGTATATTTGTTATTATTACTATGCTAAGAATCGGAGCTTTGAGTTTATACCCTTTTACAAATACAGGTCTCCCTCCAATTAAAGACCACTTTTGGAACTGGGGTTTCCATGGGCATAATGAGCTTTGGTATCTAATTAGAATAATAAAGAGAAAATATTTTTGTTAAATTGGGACCACATACAGTGGCCTTTAATTAGAGGGAGACTTGTAATGTTCAATTACAATTTGTTCAAGTGAAAGACAGCCCTTTAAAAGACGCACGCATATGTTGTCACTTTGCCAGCATGGGATCATCTGATGCGCGACTTTGAAGGCCAGCCATGGAAGCATTATTATAGTATAGTTTTAACAAAGTTTAGCGGCTGATCGATTGTTTTTTAGTTACAATTGCTTTTAACACTTAACTGTTGCTTTGTTGTTTCTTGCCTATTCATGTTAGATTACTACTCTAAAGGGACATGTGTTCGTTCAATGCCAAGACTCAACACCGCGTATTCTCCAATTGTTCACATGGTCTGGGGTCCTTGTGAGCACACACGTGACAAAATCGACAGGTGAATCCGGATACAAGCGCAACCTGTTTAT
>NW_022682587.1:404829-420388 GCF_011630105.1 Anneissia japonica | reverse complement strand
ATATATAATTTAATTTATTCAATCAAATAATAACAAATCAATTCAATTCAAATTCAATCAAATAAATATATGTATACATATATAATATATAATTTAATTTATTCAATCAAATAATAACAAAACACATTGGACTTTAGTATCAGAATCTTGTATGATCCCCAGTGAGAAGAAAGGACAATTTCTCGATAAAATTTAAAACGGTACAAAGTACATAACAAATACATAATACAATAAAAGGTAAGAAAATTCGATGTAATAGTGGCGGAGCTATTAATGATTAAGATGCTTTTCTTCCAGTCCTAGGCAGTATCCTATGGGTTTCAATCTATTCAACTGAAAATGTTTGTTTAATTTGGAAATAGGCTTACGCAAGAAATTAAACAGTAAGTCGCAATCGAATTTATAAATATAATATATTAATTGTTTTATAGTATAAATTGGGTCTTAAATTATATAGCATTATATCATTGCAAATACATTGTGTAACTGTACTATGTGAACGATTGTACTTTTAGAACACGTGCGCATTTGCATAATGGTACATCAGATGATGGGTTGTAATTAGTCATAAAAACATCTGTCAGATCTGAGAAAAACAACTGATTTCGTTTTATATTATAGGACCAGATTGAATCAGACAAATACTGGTAAAGGTCTTAAGGTCTGTGTGTATTACAAATCATGCAATGTTGCAGCAACTATGCCTATTATAAAATAAAAAAATAAAATAAACAGAGAACATGGCTATTATCAACCCCTTTTAGGCCTAAATCCTAGGCCTAAACGCTGTAGATGCACATGTTCCCTATACCTGTGTCCAATGCTCAATACCTGCTTGCACATCCAATGCTTAAGAGGCCTGAGGATTAGGCAGTAGTGGGCAATCAAATATTTAACAATGTTTGTTTCACAGATTACCGACACTTCTATCGATTGCTGAGAATTGTGTTTGAAGTGCTGAAATAAAGACAGGTAAGTGGAGGTGTAAAGGTGGCTTTTTAAGTATTTTCTGTAGCATTGTGAAAACGTGGGATGTGTTGAAGTCGATAAGCGTAGACCTAACCTTTCTAATATTATTGTTATCATCACCACCACCACCATCATCCACATCGTCATCAGTTTTTAAGCATCAGCATTTTTTAAGCATCATCATTAAAGATAAATAACAATATACTACTATTAATAATAACAATATACTACTATTAATAATACACTGGTTAATATTAATTATATTCTATTAATGGCATGCATATTACATACATTATCAACAACATATATAATTACATATTAGTATGATCATTAATATTAATTACTTTTGATAAAAAAAAATAAGTATTGTAAATCATCAACAATAGTAGTAAGGTGGTAATATTATGTTATATTTGTTATGTTATGATTATATTATTTTGAAATTACGTATGTATTAATATATAATCATATGATGATAATAATTGATATCAATATACTAATTTATAATAATATCGAGTCTAATTTTGGCTTATACGCGAATGTGAGCACACTTGAGTCTTCTATTAACTTTCATAAAATTGTGGGTCTTTGTAAACCTATGTCTACATCGTCAAATTTTCTTTGACAATATTGTATGGCCCAAAAAACTAGTGTATGCCCATATATAGTTACGATGTGCCTATATATGGTCATGATGTGCCTATATATGGTCATGATGTGATGTCACCATGACCATATTCAGGCATGTCACTTCTTTTTTTGTCAAATAAATTTTGATAGTGCTGACGGGGCTTCAAAGTGAGGACAATACTGTAGGGCGGCACGGTGTCAATAAGAATGGAGGTTCTTAGTAACAACCAGTCTTGCTTCAATGGGAGAACACCAACAAAGATAAATAGAACTTGTAATTTCTACAGTTCTTAAAGTTGCTTACGCATTCTAGGCTACCTGTTTAGGCGTCTAGATGTTGAGAGAGCAAGCCCACGATACCGTGGATACAAGCGTTTTTACTTTTAACATAATTCGCTAAACTTGAAACACTTAACATAGGTCATATATAAAACGCTAACCCATATCGCGTTTCGAGCAAGCTGAAATAAAAAACTGCCTCGACTCTATAGCAACGATGGTTATTACTCAAACGGAACATGGAAGGCTAACCGCTGAAAAAAAATATAACTTCCAACGTGTCTACAACTCGATGCTGCTACGTGAGTACAGCGGTAAGTGTAGTCATCTCATCGCCGATAAATAAAATACTGTTAAAATGCAGGGCAGTTATGAGCTCAACTTAGTGTTGCTACTGTATATAGATTTTTTGCAGGAAATATTTATATTTTATTTATTTTAACACAAAATAAAAATAACAGTTATTTTCTTATTATTAAAATAATAGCAATTATTATTAATAATATTATTATTATTTATTAATAAAATTTTAGACTTTTTCTGATGCTTACTTCTGATTAAATTGAGGAGTTACTCAGCATAGCCATGAATGCGAACTGCACAAACGACGTAACGTGTCTTCCGAAGGACGGAGCTCCCAAGGAACCTTGGATTAGAGATTTTGTATTTATTTATTTTGTGGTTGGGATAAATTTTTTACATTACTGTATGTAAAAATTGAACACATGACTCCATGGTATTAGAAGGTTCGCGTCTTCAAACAACAAGCCAAACCCTACTATTGGTTTTTGCAACAAATTGATATAAATTACTAGTAAAAGCACCAGATGTTGAATAATTAGATCAATCATAATTACGTGTTGGTTGTAAACTCACGCCCTATTTACGTAACTTACGACATAACGTAGGCGTGATATGCTATGCATGATCGAACACTTACTAATATATACCCGTGTGAACGTGATGATTACTTTAACTCTTAAAAACATGGGTTGTAATTATGTAACTATGTGATGAGCATTAAAATGAATGTGAAATGGAAAATATTACGAATATATATTTTCAAAATTTATTTCAAAAATTGCATTAGGCCTATATAATGTCATGCAATTTCCCTTGCAGTCTTGTTATTAGCGTATGTTGTGATTAACAAAAATATTTAATTAAGATAAATTCAACCAACCTTATTTTTAACAGACTTGTCTATTATATAAATCAAGGTCTATACTGGGAAAATTATTCTCTGTCATTAAATCCATAAGCTGACAAGCTACAACGCCCACCTTTTCAATGGCGTATCTAGGATTATTGTAATGTGGGGGCTGATGAAGGCGCGAAGGTGAAGTTGGAGGGCTCGATAATTAAGTGAAGGGGAGCTAGCCGACAAAATAAGGTGATAAAAGGTACCGGTAACTGTTTGAGCGTAATTGCTTTGGCTTCGAAAGTTTCCAGTGGAGGAACACTGGGGACGCGAATAGTGACTCTCATCTACAACATGCTGCGTCGAAATACCAGTTGTTATAAAACCACAAAAGTGAGCCCCTTACATCGTCTTCGAATATCCAACGTCCAGTGAAATTAGGGTGTCTCCTAATGTAACTTGCCATTGACTTCCAACGTTTAATTTTCATGCATATGCTTCTCATTTTAAGGCTAATCGAATGTTTGGGATGATTAAACTAATGTCATCTTGCAATCCTCAATCCTGAATAATTTGTCAATTTATTTCGGAACGCTGGCTAAGTAACCATCACATTTTCCAATATAATTGTTTATGTGGTCCCGTGATTTAATTCAAATTATCTTGAATTCAAGTCGTTTAAAGCGTTTGATTTGGTTGTTATGGTTTCCTATCGCCAATCTCATGTTTTGTTCGCTTGCAGTCCTCCTATATAGTGCTCGGTGTTCTGTCATTTATATCTTAATTTTTAAGTATCGAAACACCAGTTTCGACTTGACTGTATGTTTGTTATTATGTTTTTCTATATATATACATATATACACATATAGGCCTATATATATTAATGTATATATATATATATATATTATATATATATATATTAAAATCTATAGTCCACCGTAGACGTCATAAATGCACCATCAAATACATCGTCACAAACATTGCATAGAAAATAAAAACAAGATCATAAAAAAGAAACTAAAAAAAAAATCAGAATGTTTGACATAAAAACAACATAGATCTATAGACAGTAAAATTGTGACGCTAAGTGCACAATAATAGTGGTTGATTGCTAAAATGTTTAAAGTAAATAAATTAGAAAAATAATATTTTTCTAATTTTCTAAGATGGACAATAATTATCTATAAGAATTGATAGTAGAAACTGCCACAATATCATAAAATTAACTGCTAATTCATATGCAATATAAAAGATATCAATCATTCAGTGTAGACAGTTTGTCTACTGTTACCCTCATCATCATTAATTAAGGAAGATCGTTATTATTCTTTAATATGAAAAGTAAACTTTTCAAACCGTTCACTTCGACAAGGGTACTTTGACAAATGGTACTATTTCTAAAGTTTCTTATCTGTTGATTTTACTATCGGATTTTTAAAAAGTATTTCCGTCAGGGCTTCAAAGACATTCCCTCTAAACTTCTGGACAAGATCACATACTTTGTTCGACCCAAACCGTTCTATGGCGCTAGTATAAGAGAATTACTGCCGCCCTAGAATAATATTTATAAAGTTCGCTTCTGAACAAACTCTGGGTTGTAGGTAAGTACCACAAGGGGTAAGCGTAGAGAGCAATATTTTTACTTAAATATGTTTTAATATTTTTCACACAATCGCTTTAAAGAAGTCTCAGTAAATGTAACCTCCATCTAGAAAGCGATAAGGTTCCAGTAATGTGACTCCACTGTAAAATACTCACTGATGATAATAATGTTGGTGGGGATGATGATGATGATAATGACCGACAATGATGATGATGATGCAGATGATGCTGTTTCAGTTAATGCTGATGCTGTTAATGCCCCTGCTAAAACGCCAATAAGGCCTGGTGATGCTGATGATGATGATGATGCTGCTGATGTTGATGCTCTTTCTGAAGATGATTCTGCTGATAATATCGACAATACTGATGACGACGACGTAGATAATGCGTTAATTTCCTAAGTAAACTTGTTAATATAAGCAGACATAACATCAATTTAGTATAAATAAATTCATGTTTCAGGCCTACTTAATTTTTGAATGTAATCTGTGCTATCGTAATTGTATTAGAAGGTCGTCACACTCCTGCGATATCATTGCGTGATGATTGTACAAGTACATTGATTATTCGTGTGTGTTTCAAACTCCCTCGGGCGTTTACTTTTATACAATTTCTTAATATGTTGTTTAAATGTAGGCCTACGTCATCTTATTGTGATTGGTTGTGTTCTGTTTTTCGATATGTAAATCACTATCGGGACGTTTTAAAATGTTCGCATGATAAACATTATTAAAAAAAATACTTTTTAAAATAATTATTTAGTTTACAATACAGCAGCATCCTCCTTATAACACCTATTATTCTTTTTTCAATTCTATTTTCTCGTGTTTTATAGCCTTAAAGATGTATTGTTATCCTGTTGTATCTTGTAACTGCGTTCCATTTCTTTACAAGCTTTGCTTTTTAATTGACATGCCACTTGTACTGTTTGTAGTTTTAGTTAAGTCAAGTGAAAATATATTGAAATAATTTGAAATATTGTCCCATTAAAAATTCCAAGAAATATTTAAAAGGAATCATTTTTAAAATTGACTTCCTCATTTTGAAGTAACATAAACATTATCAACTTAAACATAAAAATTTAATAAATGTTTATTTATAATCTTACAGCGAAAAGTGACAGAAACACTTCCAGTCACTGAAAATGTTTTTATTATTTTTGTATCATTATCCAGTATAAAAATCAGGGTATACCATACATTTTTTAAAATTAAATAATGTCTATGCTCAATTTAATCATTTGTATTTTACTGCAAAATTAGCAAGTTAATTTCAAAAATTATATATGATTTTTTTTTTTTTGGGGAGGGGGGAGGGGGATACTACAACTTTAAGTACAGTAAAGCACATCGATAGGCATATGTTTGTATAATGAGCTATTGTGTAAGTTAGTATCATCGTCATATTACATCATTATCAATTATATTTCTGAACATTAGTCCTCATTTGGATTATCTTGTCTACGTCATGGAGGAATATACTTTTATTTATTTTCCTTCACATCCATCATCCAACGCCACTTACGGGCTGGATGATGCTTCATAAACTAAGTCTCTTTTTGAGGCTTAGGTAGTGGAGTGTGGTCGTGAGAAAAGTACTGCATTGTGACAGGAATTGAACCCGGGACTCTGGGATTATATAAGAAGCATCTTGACCATTATTCAACTCAACTGTTACTTGTTTGACCACAGCCAAGCCCTAGCATGGATCCTCTATTCATTACGGTTCTTTGATCGAGTTGCTGGCTCATCCGTCTCCTTCAGCCCAGAGTCATTTTCAGTACATTTTATGTAGGTTAATGTTTGTCTGCCTCTGCTCTTTCTAACATTTGTAGTTACGTAATTCTTATCAGATTTTGCATTTCTATACAACTCTCATAGTGTAAAGTGATGGTTAAATTGAATTTATTTTCTGACATTAAAGTTATCGAAGTATTGCGAAACTTGTCGTATATCATGTATATTAAATATAAACTATTATCTGAAAACTAGGTATTGGTTGAACTTTATAAACTACGATATTTGAGATACAGACATGTTAAAATCATGCTTTTCTTCGGCAATAATCATATTTTTTTCCCAAAAAACCATTTAAATGGACTAGTCAGAAATGACTTAGAGGTACAAGGCCTGAAAGTGTACCACGTGACCCCGTTAATGAGGCGACATACGCCATTAAGAATACACTTCAAGTAAACATATACCTTACTGATTGAATGTATACGTATGCAATGAAGTCTTGGACTCGTCACTAATGCAGGCTTAAATATCTCGAGATACAGGCAATAGTGTCATTCGATATGGCGAATGAAGTCGAATACATCGTACTCGGCTAGATCGCTCGCTTGCGTACGCTTCGCAAGAAAATGTCAAAAATCACTCAGTGTATGTATGAAACAATTACGTCTCTCTATATCATATAAAGTATTTTTCCAATTCATTATGTACTCGATCGCTCACAAATGAAATTTCACACCAAGTTTTATACAGATCACTGTATACAATCATAACTATGTTCCAAATAGGTAATTCCATTGATAGTTTTCAGTTTGGTAATCAATATTAGGTAGGCTTATGACCCTGATTTCCGATACTTTTAAAGTTGAAATCAGTTAGCAAGATCATAGAGGAATAATTTTAGACTTATTCCTTCGTGGCAAGATCAAGATGTAGAGACCTATACAGTAATACAGAGATTAACTACAACTCTGGCATATTCCTGTTTACATAATGTATAATCTATAATCATATATAATTATGCGCTATTTCCAATGGATTTATATCTCCGAGTGTCAAATTCAATGTAAAAACCTTAAAAGTGTCGGATTGGATCCCGTTCTGATTTATGCAGTTAAAAGAATTTAAATCCAAAAAAAAAGACTAAAACTAAATATATTCCTTAAACTAAGGAGCTCATACGCCCTTTGTTCAGTACAGTATGTGATCCTCTGAGCGTGATGCCAGTAGATAAAATAAATATTTCCTGGAATCAAAAATATTGCAGTTTGTCCTACCTCCTTGCTAAAAAAGGGAACTTATCAAAGAAGGCGTTGTGCAAAATACACCAAAATTACGTAATTGGTTTATTCTTTTCTTCCGTTATCAGGGAAGCAAACATAATAATATTATTAACTTATTCGATCCGACGCAGACATTACGAGGGGGCTAAGGCGGTAGGGGGTGCGTAAGAGTCCACACTACCGACCTCAGGCCCAGCATGGTTGGAGTTGGGGTGAGACAATTTTGAGAAATGGAAATTGCACTCTCATACCTTGAAAATCTTACCGGTAATTCATATCAGCAATACAATACAACAATTTTTCATTTTGGGTTGCAAAGTGATTCGCGTTGGCATGTATGGCAATGGAATCGATTTAATAATTTCATTATTGGTGATGTATTTAATCGTTCTGTGCGATCTGTTAGCATCTGTTTCGTCCACTGCCTTGGTGTTATCTTACTTATGGCTTTAACTAAGACTTCTCTCCCTTTGTTTCTCTTTCGGTCAGCTTTCCTTAAGTACCACATAAATAATCAATAAAATTATAACAAAAATATTAGTAGGTTTATGGTGATATTTTAAGCCACATGTATTCAAAATAAACTTATCGAAAGTGATTTCTTATGAGATTTTCCCAGATGCTGTTTTTTGTCTGGCCCTGGCTGTAACCAGGGTAACACGACAGTCCTTTATGATCTTCTAAACAATCGATTTGCTAAGAAAGGACTATATATTTAATACAATGTTAAGAACAAACCTAACCTAAATATGATAATAGTAAGGACAATATATATCCCGTGTAATGATGGTCACTGTAAGGTCAGTAGCTTACAAATTACAAGACACTGCAGGCAAACAAACGCGCATCTTTTAAACTACTAGTATCATGCGTTGACGTCATCATTAATTTTGAGCCCAAAATTCCTTCCACTACCTCTAATTAATTGTATTCTTTCACACGTTAAAACAGTGACCTCAGAAAGCGCTTCACCACCTGCATTTCAATACACTAAATACAGACCCAAATTTTATTTGTACATCTACATCTCCTCGTAAACTTGAAAGTATGGAACAAGTACCGGTAGCGTATCTAGGAGTCTTGAAATGTGAGAGTGTGGGGGAGGGGGAGGAAGGGTTGATGGGGAGGATGAAGATGAAGTGGGGGTATCGATGATTATATCAGCGGGTGCTAGTTCGCAAAATAAGGTAATATGAGGTGACTTTTATTTGCTTGAGCGTCATTTTTTTTTACTTTGAACATTTTTAATGGGGGACTCTAGGGGGGCATGAGTTTTTTTATTTTGAGTGGGGGTGTTCCCCTTCCGCACCCCTTAAATAAGCCACTGTACATATTCAGCCAGACGTAATAGATCGAATTGGCATTGACAGTAAATTCATTCATGATTAGTATCGGGTGTTCTGTATTGAGTATCAGTGTAAGTGATTATCTCATAAAAAGTGAAGGTAATAAAAAAAATATATTAATTAATTTACTGATTGGAAATGCGGACGCTTATACTGTAGTAAAATTAGTTAAGTGAATATTATTTCCATTTCTTACAAAACAACGTATATATTAACTGACATAGCATATACTACATAAATACTTTTTTTTTGTTTTATTTAGGACTATGATATTGTGTTAGTCAATTTTACAATTGCTAGTTTTCTTATGGGTCCATCCTTTTTTGTTTATATAGGCCTACATATTTTTCACTTTTAAAAACATTAATGATCAACACTCGCCAATTACTTGAAACAGGCAGACACATGTTTTAAAGTATAAACTAATTATCATTATGGCGAGACATGGGGGGGGGGTGTGGAGATATTAATTAAAATTTTTGGTTTTTAAAAATCCGTTCCGAGATTAATAAATAATCACTATTCGAGAACAGCTTAGCTCAGTCGGCTAAACTGTTGGCAGCCACTATGTGCGCTGAACGTGGAGATCTCTAGGTTCCCGGTTCAATTCCCATCGCTGCTCACCTGGTGTTCAGCTGGAGGGCTGAAATACAAATTACGATAGCGCACCGTCTTTCGGATGAAACGTTTAAGTCGTTGGTCTCGTGTGCAATATGGCAGTTGTGCAAGTTAAAAAAAAACACAATACATTATAAGGAAAGAGTTTGGATTGCCTCCCGGTGCACTGCCCAATTCTCCACCAGAAGGACCCCACTGGAGACAAGTCTTCGGACTTAGTGGGTCATACTTGGTGTGATTCACACCAAAAATACTCCTATCATATCCTATATCCGCTGACTGTTAAGTTCTTTTGTCTTTACCGTACTTTATATAGCTATGACCTGCTTATCAATTTCAATATCATTGCCACCTTTACTTTATAAATAAAGTGAATGTTATTTCTAAAGAGTGGTACCTAGATTCACGCTAAATTCGCCAATTACTAAGTGAAAGTCATTGTTGATGATTTTTTTGTTATTTTAAATAGTACAAATCACTCTGAATAGAGTAAAATTTCAATCTCTCTTAACACTTTATATTTCACTCTATTACAGGCAGCCCTGTGGGCAATGTCTCGCTTTTTTACACTGTTTTACATTTAGCGATATATCGTTTTACTATGTGGACGAAAGGGAAAAGACAATGAGCTTTCCCGCTACCCATCTTGAATTTTGATTAAATGCTGTTGAATAAATGGGAATTGAGAAAATCGAACTGTTTTCAATAAAAAAAAAAATTTTATTTTTGTGTTTTGTGTGGTCAGTAACAAATAAATGTAAAGTGTATTAGTATCAGAAATGGCACCGTATAGCGTGATTAACATGCTTGCCTTCCAAATCGAGGTTCAAATCTCGAGGAAAACAATCATTTGTTCACACTCCTAAGCTTCAAAATGAATATATAAAGAATCGAAAAGATCCATCCTCTAAAATGCGTGTCTGATGTTGGCCTATGTGAAACAAATTTATACATAAAAAAAAAACCACTGGATTTAGGACTATTATTGTTATTATTATTTATTTATTATTGTCATCATCATCATTAACATTATCAAAGTCATTATTACCATCATCATCGTCCCCCTCATCGTCACTATAATCATATTAATCAGCATCATCATCACTTCAACATTAAGTCATCATAATCATCATCATTCTAAGCATTATCATTACCATCATCGTCGTCCTCCTCATCGTCACCATAATCATATTAATCATCATCCTCATTTTCATCATCTTCATTATCATCATTCTAAGCATTGTCATTATTATTAACATCGTCACCATAATTATATAATATATTCGCGATTATCGTTATCGTTATCATAATCATTATAATCATCATAATTATCCTCATCATAATCATCAACATCATCTTCATCTTCATCATTATCGCCATTGCCACCTAAAGTATATATATATATATATATATATATATATATATATATATCATAAGCATCATAATTATTATCATCATTATCACTATAATCATCATCTTTATCATCCTTATCATTATTATCACCATTTTCATTATAATAATAATAATTATTATTATTGTTGTTGCATATAATTTCTTTTAATTTGTTAATTATTTCTAGTATAAATCATTATTATTACTGTTATAATGATTTTTGTCATCATTATTAGTGTCATATTTTCCTTACGTAGTATAGTATACATGTATTGCATCATCGTTCACATTCTATGGCAAAATGTATAAATAACATGCGAATTCGTATGTGCCTACATATACTGTATTGTATTGTATTCTTTTATGTTCATAAACATTGATCAAAAGCCGCCCAGCTTTGAAGTGTTCACAGGTTTGATATACGGTATTTGGAAATGGTGATTATTTAATGCATCCCATAATTGTGTCGGTGTTGGCTGGTAATAAATCAAATGAAATTCATAAATGAATGATGCTACGTTTATTGACAATGATGACGTTACCCAAGAATTTTGATAAAAGGTAATATTTAAGCCTAAACATAAAAAAATAAGCCAGAACTGAAGCTATTTATCATTTAAGTCTATATACACACACATACACACATAGGGCTTATATATACATATATATATATACATATATAATATATATATATATATATAGGTCTATATTAAAACAAGCTAAATGTCATGGAAACTGTAAAAGGTCAGTCGTTCACCTGAAAAACATCTCTCTTTGTTTTCCAGTGGCATCATTTTCTATAGTCATTTAATTACAATTGGTCTTCGTTCGTTCTATTTTATTTAATATATTACATATATTGGAGAGCGCGTTAGCAAGTAAGAACGTTTTGCTGGCGATGTTTGTCTGTAACGCCTTGGCTCAGCTCACTTCGATAATTGACAATGAAAAATTAATTATCCTTCCGTGTGAAATTATATTATTGCCTAGGACGGGTAAGTGTTAGTTTTAACGGCATAGGAAGGCTATTCGTTCTGCTTCTACCAAGAATGGTTGTGCGTGTCTGGGTCACGTGTTATTTTCACGTGCACATGTAATAAACTTCATCAAAACACAAATGGTGTTTAAAATCGTATTCATCTCAATTCAAAGTTATTATTGAAAGACGACGAATTATTTTTCCTTTTAAATTTCATAAAGAAGATTTATTAGACACCATGTGATAAAATATCTTCGGAGAGTCTTATAACGATTGTGATAACGTTTAAATCGATTAATAATGAGCATTACTTTTTTTTCCTAAAACACGTAACTTTAAAGACTTGTCTTTTTAGTGTACATTATGAAAGCGTCTTTGCAAAAACTAATGACTTCAAGCCTAATAAATAGCGATTAATATAGAACCCATATTGTCAACGACAATGATAATAATTCTTTTGAATTATTTTATATTGCAGGTGTATATATTGTGAATACCTCTTTAAACGAGTAAGGGCGAGCATTTAAATAGAAATGGATTTTTTTAGAATTGTATAAATAATTATATTAAAACATGGTATCATTTATGACTTTTCTAACTTATTTATATTGGTTTATTAAATCGTAACCAGTGTCTGAACTTCGTGTAATTGAAAATTTGATTAAGTAATGTTAATTCTATCATACTGATGTGAAAAGTTGCCTTTAAATATTGAGTAATTAAATCTTCTAGCTACGAATCGATATACAGTATATTTATTAAAAGAAATGCAGAAATTTTAATTATTTAAGTGAACTAACACATCCTTTAACATAGACAGGCGCTGAAGAAAGTACATGCTCAAAACCACGCCTTGAAACACGTGAATACAACCCGTATTGGTCACCGGTTTTTGGTGGACGATGATGTCATCGAAATCTAAAAAATATCAAAGATTAAGTTTGATTAGCAATATGATTAATACCAGAAAACGTAACACTCAAATTTAATTTGTTTACAACAGTAATTTTTTAATTGTATCAAATTTGTACACATAACTGCTGTTACAAAATTTTATTATTTATTAAGATATATTTACAGTATAACTTCTAATCTTAACTTAACGTACTTTTCATAATAAATATATCAGTAGGCCTACTCCTTAACCTTCTCATAATAAATTAGCATGTACTCCTTAAGCATATCATAATAAACTATACATACAGAGTGTGCTTTGTCTTAGCCTCTCATTCATGATAACTTTAAACGTGCACGAATTAATACCAACTGTAACCATGGACCTATTAATAGGTCCATGGCTTAACATTCATTAAATAGTTAAGTTTGTCAATAGGTCCATGGTTTATCTATGCTTCCTAGCTGAGTATATAACCTCTTATACGTTCTCATAATGATATCGCGTAACCATGCGATTATTACAGGCTAATCTAACTGCTCATGATAACTTAACTTGTACTCAGTCGGCTAAACTAGTGGTAGCCACTGTGTGTGCGCCGAGATCCTTTGGTCTTCGGTTCAATTCCATCGGCTGCTCACATTGTGTTGTAGATTGAGGGGTGAAATAATAGTTACGATATGACGTTAAGCCGTTTGTCCCGTGTACAATATGGCCCATGTCTACGTAAAAGAATGCTGTACACTCTTAGGAAAGAGTAGGGGATTGTCTCCCGGTGAACTGCCCAATTCACTACCTGAATAAGGACCCCACTTAAAATGAAGTCTTCAGACTTAGTTGGTTATCCTTGGTGTGATAGACAACAACAATACTCTTCCCCTTAAGCTTCTCATAATAATTTCACTGACTCGTCTGTACCGAATACACATTTTTGTTTTAAAAAACCGAGGCGCCAAGCACTTCCATCTTGGTATTGGTGAGTTATCTATTGAATGAGGAGAAGATAAAATATATTTAAAGTGACGTCCACTAAATCAATAAAAAAATGTCATTTTAAAAAATTCAGACGTTAATCATAATTCACATGAATTGTTAACTTATTAAATCAATCACACAACCTGTGTTTATAGTTCGCAGTAAATTTTTGATATGTTTTTGAACTCTGGCCGTAAGGCCGTCGGTAGCTGTTATATATTTTAATGGCATCTCTGTCGAAATAGCTCGCTTTACAATACGCTGAATCGGTTCGCGTTATATCCATAATGTGCTGTCTATAAACTCAATACTGCTAATAAATGGCTGTCGTGTATCTTTAATTCGAGTTGAACGATTCGTCATTCATTCCAGTCATCGTGTTATAGGCTACTTAATATAATAAAATATAATAATTATTTATATAGCCTATATCATATAACTAACTTGGATGAACATATACCGGTAAATAATACAATAGAATGTTATACAGTATAATAAAAAGAAACAATGGAACATTTTAATTCAAAAAATAATTAATTAATGAGATAAAATAATACAATGAAATGACGACCAAACTCAACATATTTATACTAGAAATATTTACAGTAAGAAAACGAGGTAGAAATTGTCACCCATTTTGTCATGGTCAGCGTTAAATTGTTACCAAGGGAACTGCATTGATTTGCATGCTAAACGGCACGCTTTCACGGAGGACTTAACTGCCACATTTGCCGAGTGTGCCTATCGATGTTTACTCCTTTAATATCAGATTAATCACACATCATTTAATAGCAACCCACCGATAAGCTAAAATACACAGACATATGTGTCTGTGCTGTGCGTGCAACTATCTGCGATCTTAAACGTGCTTCACGTACTAGTCACGTAGATTCGACGTGCGTTCTAAATTCACGCTGCAGCATGGGTGGCGGTGGCACCACGGGCTAGAATTCATAAATTGAGTTATTTTTTTTTCCAGTAGTTCTTTTCAAACGACTTATTAGTCGCCTGTATAGTAGTACTTCAAAGCCATGGGCGTGCGCGTTTAGATGTAAATATGACTACGCACTGCCTACAACCAATCACATGGTGGATAACTCTGGGTGTTTCATTTTTTAAAGGAATTAATGCGGGCCCGAAATTTTAGTACGACACCAGTTGGTGAGAGAACCACTTTAATGTTTCCACGTCTCGTTGCATGCACTTGCCTAGATGTTTCCTTTTATAAGAAAGGAATTAATGCGGGCCTAAATTTTTAGTATGACGCCAGTTGGTGAGAGAAGAACCACTTCAAGATTCCCACGTCTTGCTGCGTGTGTTTGAGCTTGATGCAATGCTATGGATATTTGAACAAATCTGATCGATCTTGATGGTATAATGTGAGCAAATAGGTGTTAGGTTGGAATCCATATGGTGTTCCTGCTAACGATATGTTCTGACCAGCGTTAACCACGTCCAAGATACTCTCTTTTTGATATGTGCCCTACATTATAATTATATATTATCTAAGAGCAAGTGAATTTTGATAATGAAACTATAATAGAATAAAAATTATACATAATTACTATAGATGATCATATACTATATATATATATAGTATATATTTATAGGCCTATATATAACATCTGTTTGATACGATTATACCATTACATGTTCTAATACTTGAACAATGTCATATATATAAGCTATATATATATAGGCCTATATATATATA
>NW_022682587.1:356541-404793 GCF_011630105.1 Anneissia japonica | reverse complement strand
ATATTTATTTTTATATTATATTATATATATATATATATATATATATATATATATATATATATAAACATGTGCGTTTGTGAGACACGAGCGTATTCCAGGCCCTGTTCTGATTGGTCAGTTGTTAACGTTACCACTTCGAAAAGGTCCATTTTTCTAATTATATACGGTATACTGTATCTGTTAAAAAAGTCCTTGCTCATAAAATTATTATATGTAGCCTAATAGGGAGATTTCGCAACCTTACAAAAACGATAACGAATACGTCATTATCATTATCGTCATTCATGCCTAAAACATTCTTGACAATATGCGTCACGAGCTGAGTATGATCCTTGATTCATGTAAAAGGCATGAATAGCCTACGTTTTGACAGATATGCTATATGTAGGAGAAGGGTTTCTAAAAATTTGATGACGTATCCGTATTCGTTATCATTTTCGTAATTTTGTGAAAACTGCATATTAACTGCAGTATATCTAACAGATTTGAGCAATTAAATTTTCATTGTAATTTCCAATTGGACAATAAATATGAATGTAATTTGATTTGAGACTGATATAGATACCGTTTTTAATATTCATATTCAATTAAATATTATTCCGTGTATAACCATGTTTAATTAGTAATTTCCAAAAAAAAAATCCTTTTTTGCAAATCAGGATTATTACACATGTATCTGATTAAAAAGGTAAAAGCTTCGGTTTAGATACTAACAAAAGAACAACATTTTTCATTTTTTCATTTTACGATTTATATTTATATTTTTAACATTATTATATTGTTTTTATGTTTATAATCAAACGGCAGTAGTTTGAATTGATAAAATACTACAGTACCTTCCACGCGTTATACGTTTCCTATGGTACTATTGCATATTAGGTTTTTCCCCATACCAGGGCAAATGCAACTGAAATTAATTAATTAGAATTACTGATACCGTATGTTGTGTGTGTTTCGGCGAAATCGGTGTCGACGACTTCATACTTGTGCGAGCATTAATTAACCTTTCTGGAGTGACAATCAGACTTAACAATCTACCAATCAAATCAGAGCCAGCAATACGCGCATGTCCCACAAAACACAGGTGTTTAGTACGTTTTTGTGCTGTCGTTTTGTAGGACAATATTCAAAAGGCGGGGCTTGATTGAAGAATCCATTGTACCTCCTTGTCAAGCGGTTGAAGTAGTTTTACGTGCTCTGCTAGATGACGTCACCAATCACTGGCTTAGACGTACATTACATGTAGTCGTCGCTATTGACCCAGAAAAATGCTAGTAGCGCCCATCAAAATATGATGTTTTCTAACTTTAAGGTCGAATGAATTTTACAGTAGGTTCAGAAGAACATTCTACTAGTCTATAAGTTTAAAATTATATCAATTAATGATAATATTGTTTCGAGCTAATCCAAAAACTTTTAATTTAAAAGACACAAGTCATTAAAATAAAAAATAAAACGAGTATTACCAGCATGATCTAATGCCTGTACACGTTAAAGTAAGATTATATTGATTTTTTTTTAAATACTCAGTGATCAAAGCTGCAAAGACCATTACCGTGACATACTAAACGACGTTCTAGTTGCTTATAGGCCTAATAAAAGGAAGACCAACAGATTTATGGTCTATATCTCGACTAGAGAAGACAATGTGAGCGACATTTTAATTAAATGGCCAAAAAAAGTATTGGATTATTTCAAATTGAGCCTAGAATAGAAAGTCATAATGAACTAGGCGCACAATGGATAAGTATCGTGACACAAAGTTTAATTGAACGACGAAATAGTGCATTATTTTAATTAATTTATATATTTTTCTTCTTAGAAGTCTATTATTTTTATTTTATTGGGCTATATTGAATTTTCTATTTTGCATGTATATGCTTTTACTATTTTGTTATTATTCTTCGTTGCACCATATTCTACTTCATAAACGTTTAGGATATTTTTTTAATTTGTTTTATTTTTCGTTTTTGTGTATAATTTGTAATATATTTTTATGGTTAGTTTCCTACTTATTATAATTTTTATCTTTTAGATAAAAAATAAAATCAATCAATAATTGAAATGCACTCATAATGGCTATATAGATGGAATCACTACATCATATGATCATTTTCCGTGTTTGAGAGATTTCGTGAGAAACACCGCGTGTTTAACATCTTTGTATTATTAATTTCGGAATAAAAATATTTCTAATCGGTGTGCACCTGTTGCCAATGTTGCGTCAGTAGCGTCGTTCCACTGATTGACGTTGCAATTTCGCCCATAATAATCCTTCTAAACATGTTGGAATGAAACATCCATTGCTCGCTACTTTGTCATTAGCTGATAAACAGTGCTTAACCTCATTTGAGTAATTTCGCGTTAGCGATGGTAGAAGAAGGTACAGCTTGCACCGCACCCGCACATAAAACACCAGCTCGTGAGAATCACTTTAATACCAGACTATTTGTTTGTAAATATCATCTATACAATTCCATGAACTAACTTGTATTGACTCATTATTTGTATACTGGTATTGAATGCAAATACGCAGTGTTCGAATAACCGCAAATGCGCGTTATTTTGTTTGATTAAATATCTCACGTTGTAATGAAAAAACATTACACTATAATATTACGAACCGACTCATTTTTTTAATTTCATAATTTCTATGCTTAAACTAATACTTCGTATGTTACTGCAAAATCAGCAAGTTAATTTCAAAATTATTTTTGATGACTTTTTTATGTCATTTTACGGGGACAATTCATCTTTAAAATAACTAATCATAAATTATTTCGAAAATATCCAACATTAAAATAAATGTAGGCCTACTAATAAGTTTCCATTTGAATTTACTAAAAATAGAGCTATAGGTAGACGATGTGTTTTAATACAGCAAATCAATTTTATGTTATTGTTCACGCAAAAAAAAAATAACATTCATATTGTAAATTGTTAATGCTATCAGGTTCATTAATTCTTACGGTAGAATTAATGGACGGTATTCAATCAATTAAAGAACTACTTTGTATCAATGACTAGGCCTCCAGCTATCTTAGCTCTAGCGTTGGATAAAATAGAAAAGGACCTTAAGAGAAACACAGGGACGGGGAAATTGTGTCTCTTGACGGTCAAACTAAATACCAAGGCCACCGAAAGAGACGCTAGGGTTGTAATATGACAAATACGAATTATTGTCTGATATATAATTGTACACAATTCTTCGCCTTATTTATCATTCATATATTCAACATCAGGAACTTGCCTCACACTACACCATTCCTAATAAGGTCAAACAATGTTAATTTAGTCGAAAGTACATCTTTTAGGTGAAATTTCTCAACATTTAAACTTTTTTTGTATCTATTGATCAACATTTAAAATCAGTAATGAGAAAAGGAGTCCAGAAACAATGATGTTTCAATGAAATACATAAACATTCGAGCACTATTTGTCTGTATTGTCTTTATGGTGCTTCGCAGGAAACTTGATACGAATATATATGAATATATATATATATATATATACATATATATATATACCGTATATATGTATATGTATGTATACTGTCTCTTATACACATCTAGATGTGTATATATGTATATATATATATATATGTATGTATATATGTATATATATGTATATATATATATATATATATATATTAAGTGCTTCAATCGTATTTGAATTCCCAACAAAGCCTCAATGTTCTAGCTGGTTAAGGCGTCTGCATAGAAGCCTTACAATTATCAAGACAGCAGTTAACACTGTTAAATTATATACTGTTATTTACATATAATTTAACAGTGTTAACAGCTATCTTGATTATTATTATGCTATATGTTTCCAGCCGTACCTGTTGTCTAATGAAGTGTATGTGACGTTATTTCAATTTGTTCAACCATGAAGACTCTGTGGTCTAACGGTTATGACGCTCGCCTTGATAGCGAGAAGTCGGAGGTTCGAATTCTGTCAGAGGAATTTTTTTACACAATTACACAATTTATTTATTTATAGGACAAAATTCTCTAAGAACTATGCTACACGATGTATTATCATGTAATTTATTAGTACACTGCATTCACCTTTCTTTGATTTACATATATATATATGATTTTAAATATATATATATATATATATATGATATATATATGGTGATGATAATGAAGGTGATGGTAATAATGATGATGATAATGTTAATGTCAATGATGAGATGGTGATGGTCATGCTGGTTCTGCTGATAAAATAAGGTGATGAAAATTACAACTAATAATATCAAACATAATACTAACCAAAGAGGTAAAATACAGAAGCTGTTCGTTTGTTATTATCAGCATTTTGTACCCAAAAAACAAACATAATTAGGCCTATCAAATCGGATCGCACAACCTTAAATTTGAACATGCGCAAAACAGTTTATCTCGCACCCACAGTCGACGCATGCAGTAGCACAATCCAAGGGAGTCAAGAGAAACGAGTGATAAAACTGGGAAGCGCACGTCTATGAAACGATCCTGACAATGTATCTTCCTTGCTTTTGTCTCACGTTCAAACGCTGCATGTCAGCAAACAAAGAGGCCTAGGATTGAGGATTTGTCCCCAGGCGATTCTTCTACGATATCGCGCTACAATGCTAACGTAACGTCGGTCGGACGTGATACTGTAGAAAACTGATCTAGAATGCAACCGAAGGGGGTTAGAGGAAAAATGATCTATGGTACGAATACATTATATATATGCGAACCAACTACTATATCTATCTTCTATAATAATATTACTGCCCTTCCAATCTGCTGTTGATCTAGTTATTGGTTAAATTAGAAATTGTAAATACAAATCAAATTTATGGTGTATCAATATTGATTAAGCTTTTTACCAAGAAAAGAGAAAGTTGTTTTTCATTCTGAATCTAATCCCTGTGATGAATATATGTATACAAATGACAAACTAAATGACCTGGGTCCAGTAGTACATTTCGATACATTATATATAGGCCTACTTATATACACTTATTTAGACCTATATTATCTAATATATTACATAGATATAAACATTAATAGATATATGTAGGCCTAAACAAATACACTGTCTATATAGGCCTATATTTCATTGTGTATATAAAATACCTATGCACACATTTCCGTATATATATATATATATATATATATATATATATATATATATTACATCAAAGACATAAATATTGATAATTGTTATTCTATGATAATATGCATTGTTAATACTTGCATATTTCATCAGTCAATTTATAACGTGTTTCTATTACGCGCAATTCAATCATATTACCCTTGTCACGTGATTAGCCAGGAGCTTGAATCGAAACTTAGCCCGTCGATGGCCATATTAATTTTCCTGTAAGGTCCATCGATCCCGGCCTCTTGGGCTTAACCTCTCAGCTTTTCACATACAACCTTTTATTGGTCAACGATTGACCGAGACCGTCCGGTTATATACTGACAGGTACATTGATTAATTTAATTATTTTTTTCTCTATTTGAAGGATTTTGGATAAATATTAATTGATTATTATTATTATTAATACTAATTATATTTTAAGTGGAAACAGCCCTTCCGAGGAATTTTCTTGGTATAATTTTTGTATCATCACAGTACTCTATTATGGTTACAGTAGCTCGAGGTAATATTTCATTTTTAATGATTGCTATTATTTGATTATATATATTAATATAATTATTTTTAATAATGCTGTATCATTATTATTATTATTATTATTAGGCCTATTATTATTATTATTATTAGGCCTATTATTATTATTAACATTATCATTTATTATTGTTATTTATTTATTCCGATCCAACAGCGAATCATTGCCACTAACGGATTGTTAGTAATTAGTAATTTAGTATTACTGTAGTTATAAATTATTATCATTAAGATTAACTAGTTTTCCCTCTAATTTCATAATTATTTTATATAGGTTGTATTTATTATTATCGCTATTGTTGTTATTATTATTATTATTATTATTATTATTATTATTATTATTGTTATTATACGTTTTAAATTTAGATTAGCAATTATATCATCTCTCATAAAACTATATATATCTGAACGGCCAATTTACTGGCAGTATCATTATTTCTATCTAGGATTAATAAAAATTATAATAAATAAAATGCAATTGATTTTGTTATATATTAGGTATAACAAATAATAAGAACCAATTTTAAGCATACTGGTGACTATAATGTAATGATATTCAACGATTGGTATAGAGGTATTCATAAGTAAGTTACGATAGGCCTAAATAACACTTTTCGCCTATGTGAGAAAGAAAAATAGAATTAGAATGTTTATATTCGCTATTGAATAAATAATGAACAATCTATTATACGTTTATTATTTATGGTATAATAAATACTTAATAAAAAATATAAACACACCGGTATATATTGTACTATATTGTACTGTGTAATACAGTATTCAACGAATAGTTGATACATGATAAGGTTACGATATGATGCTGCCTATGTGAGAAAAATGTACATAATATAGTATAATATAGCCTATGCTCATACTTACCGTTGAATAAAAACGTAATAGGCCTATTATTAATATAAATGTGTATGGACATAACATGTTTAGAGTAATGTCAGATGAAGTGCTACTGGCGTTGTATGTTTAAAGTATAGATTAGTATATAGCTGTCTTCGTTACAATACAAAGGTAATGTCGTCCGTAATCTAATTGCACGTAATCATCCTTCTACCCACGGGCTATCCCCAACCTCTTCGAAAAGCCAGCGAAATAAACAAACGAAACAGAAATTGTCATTCTACACGCAGAAAACCAACAACAATTAAATCTTTGCGAGAGAAAAGCATACGTCTATTACATTGATTAGTGCTAAATTGTGTTCAAACCGTCTCCGGTATTACGGTGTCAGTAATGATATAAGTAAGCATCATTTTCACTAGGCAGATAATGGCGTTCAGGAAGCCAGGATCGTTTATTGGGGGAAATTACGCCGTCTTTAACTAGGGTACAAATTACTGAACGGCGAAGACAAATCAATGTCTTTAAAGTAAAGTAAAATATTTGCCTAGGGTAGTATTTGGTTACGGACCTCACTGAGTCTGCGGCTACTGCGACAAGCGGGTCTGCACTTTATGTTGATTATCTGATTTATTAGTTAAAATCAATGCGATTAGTAGATGTTGATGTTGACTGATATTTCGCGTATGCGCTTCAAGTTAAAGAACTTGTACTTACTTCGAGATAATTGCACAATCGCGGTCCGCCTAAAGAAAAGTTGTGTGTGAAGATTTTTCTAAGATGGAAATGTGCTCGACAAAACTCGCCTGATGCTGCACACACAATTCACGTAGTTTAGTTGCTGTCTCTTATACACATCTAGATGGGAGACAGGCAAGATGATGATATTCAGTGGATCATACAAACTAACCCCGTGTAAAATAATAGTAATATTTATATGTATATATATAAATATATAAATAAATATATGTATATATACACATATATTTATGGATACATGCATATAAGTATAACTGTCATTATTATTAATGTTATTATTCTTATATACTGTATAGAAATATATGTATATACTTGGCGTATACATGGTAACACTTTGGACGTTCCTTCGTATGAGGACAGTTTACCTCTCCTTCATCTTCCATTCATCTCATCTCGTATTGATTTTTAACTATTAAGTTTGTTTAAGTGTTTATTTGGTATTGACCTTGATGTTTCTTCTTTCTTTTCTTTTTTCTTATTTGCCACCACAAATATAATCGTCTGTTCGCGCTTCCTTCTATACAGTATTGAGAATTATATGTAAACATTTAACAGCGTGTATCTTTATATAGGTGAAAACCCACTATTTTAGTTATAATATTCTTTCCATTTAATTGATATTGTCTTTCCTTATTGTAGATATTGCATTTAAATTTTTAATTCTGTCTCTTATACACATCTAGATGTATTTTATTGCCAACATTCAATAAATCAAATCAAATCAATACATGCATATACGAATATGAATATACAATATAATTCTATAAGTTATTGTTTTAATTACTATTTATTGTATGCATGATATGAATGTATGCATATATTTGCCTTTATATATTATATATTGTTTTAATTTGGTATAAATTAAAAGAACTCTGAAAGAACGAGCTGTTTGTAGTGCAATATTTGCGTAAATAATCATATAATATAATATTTATATTATATTAACCTGAACATCTGCAACATGAATGATACTTACAAGTAATGTATGTAGTGGATGCATGTATGTATTTAAGTATTTATATACATGATTGTATTGTATTATCCTATGTCTACGGTATTATGAATGCGGATTATAACATTGTGTGTGTGTTTTTATATTTTCCCATGGAATGATCAACATGTATGTACAAAGCTATAAAGCCGGAGGCAATACATACACGGAATCGGTCATAAATCATATCGTGTTAGCAGATATTCATTTAGATCGATTAAATTGGAACGGAAAAAAAATTATGCTGGATGATTCGGCCATTATGAGATGCGTCATCAGTCAGTACCTATCATGGATGCGTTTTAACCCCACTCCGAGTCGCTGCAACTTTGCCTTAAGAGCTCCTACTATGACATACCTGTCATTCGTGCCCTACCTCAACTGCTTGTGATATTTTTCATACTTAAAATTGTATAATTTTCTGTGCCTACCATTAGTTGTTCAAGTACGGTATATTTCAAATGAATGGTCAAACAAATGCCGGCATGTATTTAGAGGTCTGTATTACTATATAGGCCTATATTTTCCCGCTAACATAGATGGGCCGATTCACATGCATTGCCTGATATGATAGGCCTAATAATATGTCAGGCTTAAAATATTATTTTTAGTTTTAAAGCGTATTTTTTTAGAAAATAAATGTTTGTCTGCATTAACTTGCCTACCATTAAATTTCCCTTCTCCCCACACCCTATCTCTCCAACCACCCCAATATATGGATGGTGGTATTCTATTTGGTATGCGCATATTTATTTTCTCAATAATATTATTTTGGGAAAAAAAAATGTATTTGATACTTTACCTATCACAAATGGTTTATCTTGTCAAAATTAAGATGAACTGCCGTTAAAACATTATCTCGTTGCTCAGGCATTTTGTGTATAATCATGTTGTAATATGTAATATTATGTTTACGGCTGACGTTACATGTGCTTAAGTATTATATAATATCTATCTATCTTCCGATAAGTACAGGCCTCTCTGATGCTAGGATCATCGTACTTGTAAAGGCGTGGACCAGCTCGTACAGTAACTATCCTTTGCCCTAAGGGTCACTTCGTGTCTGAGCTACCCGGTAAACCGGCACCGGTACAATCGTCAGTCCACGGCAGGAGCTGTATGGACCAGTACTCAGCGGGGTAACTCCCTAATCGTCTCGAAAGATGTACTGGGTTCTTTATAGTGCACATGAGCCAATTGTACCCTGGGCCTACGGCTTATAATCCTTATAAGACTTGCTCCACCTCCAGAGCCATAGGCGAGCGTGCCGTTCGAACCAGCGCCGATATTATGGCTGTGTAGGTTGCGGCGCCCCTGCCTTAACCACTCGGCCATTCGACTCTAATACAACAACGTTTTGCCTTATATAGGCTAATGCAATTTCATTACAAGTTAGATATTTTTTTAAGTATAGTAACTTTTGCATAAGTTAGAAAAAATATATTTGAAGAACACCGATAGGCCTATACAGTAACTCCTTATTTGAAAATACACTGTTCTTGTAAAACCTGGAAAAAACAACTTTTAATTGTACAATTAAAACCCCAATTTGTTCATTGCCCTATATAAAGTTAAAATAATTATCAACCTCTATGAGACAGATTCAAAATTGTTCTGTTTTCGCTTATATACAGATTTTAATAATTGATCGTCAACAGTATTGAGAATTATATGTAAACATTTAACAGCGTGTATCTTTATATAGGTGAAAACCCACTATTTTAGTTATAATATTCTTTCCATTTAATTGATATTGTCTTTCCTTATTGTAGATATTGCATTTAAATTTTTAATTGATCTGTATTACATTGAATTTTAATAATTTCGGAAATAATTGTATATAATAGTCTGTTAGGTAATTACCGTAATTTATGTTTATTTCGTTGATTGTGAATTTTAAAATTTTAAATTATTTTAACGATGTATTAATGATAATAAGTATATTTTTGTTCTATATGATATTTGTGTAATTTTATCGTATAATGTTGCCTATATTAATATTGTATTTTATCGTCCTTTTATGTAAAGCGCATTGAACATCTGAAAATGCGCTATATAAATATTATTATTATTATTATTATTATTATTATTATTATTATTATTATTATTATTATTATTATTATTATTATTATTATTATTATTATTATTAACTATAAATATATACCTACAAAGTAAAAGTATCCCTCTCCGAGCTTTTTCCATCCTCTAGTTTCGGTATTGTCGATATACAGGCCTGTCTGTCGAGGATTTGTAGTTTGGT
Source organism: Anneissia japonica (assembly GCF_011630105.1). NCBI lineage: Eukaryota > Metazoa > Echinodermata > Crinoidea > Comatulida > Comatulidae > Anneissia > Anneissia japonica. The sequence goes on along the minus strand of NW_022682587.1, from coordinate 394,264 downwards.
GGTAAGGCGTGAAGCTGTAGTGTGCAGTTAAAATGTTGTGCCTTCGAATACCAGCACACTCGTGATAATTTTTTCCCAACCCCACTAAGTCTTCTTAAGCTACCCATTTGGACTTAATGTCATTCGCTCTTAAATGAATTTGAATATGTAAAATGATATTGGTCTATTATACTAGACAGCAAAATATAAAGAAACAGATTGAGGAAAGCTCTATGAAAGACTATATAGGACTACTTGCTAGCAACATACAAGGTGCTTTGCGAGAGATAGATTTCAGAAAATGTGTGTATCGAGAATATGTCCCATATGGCCTACAGAATGTTCGTATCATCCCGCCGAAAGGTTTTCTAAATTCATACAAGTATTGTATTTGTTCATTGATTTCCAATGTATTAATGTATCAGTCCGTCTTTCCTCCAATTTATGTGTCAGTTTCAAATTAAGCTGTCATTCCAGAAATGTAATCACAGGTACGTGATGGTCAATGGTCAATTGGTTTGGTCGTCCATCCGCATCGGTCAGTTTTCAACAGACATTCTACCAGTTGAAACTGCAGTCGCAGTTTTCCGCATTTCATCATACAAAATGTAAATATTCTAAACGGTCAACATTTGATTGAATGTCCCTCAATTTAAATATTATCTACATCCAGTGACCGTTTGATAAACTTCACTAATGACCAATGCGACTTTAAAAAATCGTAAGGCATTTTCCTAATATTACAGAGGGCGTAGTAGCCATGTGATGAAGACACAATCATCTTCCAATTTCAAGACAAATGGTTCAAATCCTGCGAGATCAAGATCAGGAAAAAACAAAGTTAAGTGTATTTCAATCCCTTGGTTGGAGACCTACCCCCCCCCCCCCACCCCTATATTAGATGCGAATAAAATTACATGTTAGGAACTATATTTAAAACAAGAGTGTCATTCGATAGTCACGATACTTGGAAGCCTGTTAGGTTTACACTTTAAATGTTATCCATGATTGTTCAAAAACATTATAAGTAGTCATGGAACGAATCGAAAGTTCTTAGTCTTACTAATCGCACTTCTAGCTTTCTTGTTCATTACTGTTTAATCAATCAATTAGATGTATGTATCCTTCCGATATCTTTCAATCCATTCCTCAATCAGTCAATCTAATAAAACGTTTTCATACACATCCATCCATCCATCAGTAAACACATCAGCGCATTACTATCGCCATCCATCAATCTCTCGCTGAATCTGTGTTTTCATCCATCCATCACCAGATCTAGTCATCCTATTTTGCCCCCCGCATCGATTTGTGGTTACTCGATCCATCAACGAGTGTGTGCATTTACGCGATGATCCATCGCTGAGCCATCCAGAACGTTGCTTCTCGTCTTAGCTTTTCTATACTTGATCGGTAGAACCTGAATAAGCATTTATGACGCAACAACGATAAATGAACAACAATTCTAATACAATCAGGATAACTACTAGGCCTATTACTAAGAAAGTCTAAAGTAAATAAGGAGAAATAAATGTGAAAGAATGAATGTGATCACCAAAGTTGCCCGTCTTTGGTTCTGGCTTTACAGTTTCTTTGACTTCTTACTGTTGACTTCTAACATAGTCCTTCTTTGTACATTTAGGGTCAGGAAGCCACTGGTAATATACTTTATTTTACCGTGTAAGTAAAAGTAAGAATAATAATTTATTATACTGTATAACTTAAGTTAATCGTAGGTCCATATTAATGGTGTTATACAATTATTTCTGATGATTAGGCACTGTTGTGTTTTTGAATAAATTGATATGGCAAAAACGGTAGTTTTATTTCATTTATGATTTGAATGTATTTCAAACAAATAAACTTAACGAAATTTATAATAAGAATGTAAATATTGTATTTAAGATAATGTTAATAATAATATATAAAGAATTATCTAACAAACCATTGTAAAATACAGGTATGGTGTCAAGTGGCAGTATTAATTAGTGCAACCTTTACAATCCCCTCCCTGAAACCTTAACTCAAAAAATTGGTGTTCAGTGGGAACGAGCTTGCACCTTAAATAAGCAACGTTCACATTGGATCCGAAATTTCGGATCGCAAGCCCTACCGAACCGATTAGGAAATCGAATCAGTGTGTAGGAATAGGGACGCTAAATTTCGGCTTGAATTTGATGTGAATTAAGTTTAAACAAATGTTTGTATAATCCTATTCAAATACTTAGACTCGGACATGTTGTTTCAGTATTTTGTTTTTAACACAAACTAGAAGGCAATATACTTAGGATATTTCTAGGTAACAAGAATTATATTCTTACTAAAATAATTCGTTATATATATTTATAAGATGAATATCATAAATAATAACTTACCAAGAAATATAATGTTCTTGGTAAGGATAAAATTCTTGCCAATAATATTCTTTGCAAGATTCAAACTCTTAATTCTCAGCTCACTAAATATTCTCAATACTGTATACCGTACCGTACTGACTTTGTAGTGACAAGTAATGAAAAAATAACTGTGAAAACAAGCCTGCTTTTTTTTCCTTTTTTTTTTTTGTTAATAGAAATAACAATTTTGCTCTGTGTGTAATAGCGCATTCTGTTATTAAAATTATTATGTAAGTTTGCAAGATATTTTTTCAATTCAGTTAATTTGTAATAAAATTATATTTTGGATTTGTTGAAATTAAAAATAAAAAGTAGCTCTGTATGAAACTGAGAACATGTAATGCAACAGTTTGTAATAAAACTACAGTATATTAAAGTAACAATTTGAAGTTGGTGATGGGCCTTAAATATAAGTAAAAGGTGCAACAACAAGTCTATGTCTAAATGTTTGAAAGTTTTTCCAGATCAAAGAGTATTTTTATGATCAATATTATGGCACATTGTAGTACAATGACCAGTATTGAATTTTGCCACTTTTGACTATCCTTTCGTCCTTGCCTTCGAGTCAAGGGGTTATTAATCATCGGTTAATCAGGGGTAAAACTTATAATTATTTTGTAGACTAATACCAAATCTTTAGATAGTAGCCAGAAGTAGTTACACCGATTGTCATCACATGTCCTCTTATTAAGACTCACAGCATGGATGGATGGATGGATGGATGGATGTATGCATCCATGCATAGACCTAATAGGTCTATAACCAACAATGCATCCGATGATTGTATCTAAACGTCATGAAAAATATAATTTCCTTCATTAGATATCAACATAATCATCTCTGTTCGTTTGTGTTCCTTCATATCACAGTGATATTAAATAACGTTTATTGTCGACTTATGGTTCGTAATAGAACCATGATCCCTAGTCTAAGCGCAGCAAATCGATCTCATGCATGCTGGTGTCTCTGGTCTCCGGGGACAGAGAGGTGTTTAACCACATCTTGATAGGTGTTGCGAGGCATCAGCGTTCGGCTTGGCTTCGCTAGCCCATTGACATTATGCGATTAGGTATAATTGTGGGCCTTGTAATGAAATACAATTCACGATTCATTTTCAATATTATTTTCCTCGTAGATAGCGGCGATAATGTTTTGGGGAACAAAAGACGACAAGCGTAATATCATGTTAATGCCACTGTGTAGGCTAGATAGTTAATTACAATACTGACGGATGGGTATGCATTGGTTTTGTATTTTTTAAAACATAACCTCTCAGAGCATACTACCTGTTCATACGGCATCTACATTTTTTCTTTCCATCTCCTCCCCCTCCCCCTCTTCTAAGGTAAAGCTTGAGGGAACATTTACCGGACCTTACATTCGTGAGTTCGTTTTCGGTTATGTTAGTTTTGTATAGTACAAGGACTTAAGTATAATGTATCAATATTATCTGAATCATCAATCAAATATATTGATTGATATATAAGCATTAATGTGATATTCTATCACCATTTATTATATTACACTACTACTATTTCTATTTAATTTTATATATTCATTAGCTTATGATATAGGCCTATATTATTTTAATATGAACTGGGGTATGTATATAGGCCTATGTTGTATAGGCCTACATACATACATGTGTTATTCAACAATATACTCACTAATAAATATAATTTAGCCCGTATTGTTTTATATTTTTATGTTTGCATACATATTTATCACATGCATGTAATATAGGCATATATATATATATATATGTATATATATATATATATATATAGGCCTATATAAATATCATGACATACATAATATATGCTATCTGATTATGTATTTAATATTATGTATTCTTTTTTCTTTGTTTGCAGAGTAATTATATAACATAAGCATGAATATAAATGAATTATTTGTTTTATAAATATCAATTTTACTACATACGTGTGTATTTAGCATTGATGAATATATAAATAAGAATACGTTGACTTATAAATACATTTATCATTATGAATGTATGCATATGTATGTATATACTACTTTGATTGTAGAATTATAAAGTATAATTAATATCTGTAAATTTATAAATAAGATTATGTTGACTTATAAATTTATCATTATGAATGTATGCATATGTATGTATATACTACGTCAAGTTGATTGTAGAATAATAATGTAACATAAGCCTATAATATATTATAAATGAATTACTTGTTTTATAAATATCAATTTTATTATATACGTGTTTATTTACCATTAATGAATATATAAATAAGAATATGTTGACTTATAAATATATGTATACATTTATCATTATGAATGTATGCATATGTATGTATATGCTACTTTGATTGTAGAATTATAAAGTATAATTAATATCTGTAAATTTATACCGTTTGTCATAACATAAAACCCTCTAAAAATTCAATCAAAATATTGAATAGCTCATGTATAAAGATCAAATAATTTATTTATAAAAATGATTCAGAGATCGAAATAATTAGGTTTCCCTGATGTACAGACATTGTACTATCCTTTTAATTAAAGGCAGTGGTAGATATTTAGCCGGTAAACGCCTTCTCGTTTAGGCAGAATTTTTGTGATGATTAATGCGGGCGCACTGCAGTGCAGAATTAAAGATGGGCAAATTCGAGTTATAGCCGGCAAAATAAACACTTAATTAATTACCAGCCAATATCAGGGCCTATTCAATGCCCATTTGGCGATGATTTTTTATATTCTCATTCTTCAATTGAAGACTAGTAATGCACTAACATATTATACAAAGTAAATAATTGAAATATTGAGTTGTATTTATTTAGTGCTTATCGCAGCCGGTTTATCTTTTAACGTTGTCTGTCTGTGGCTATATATCAGTCACGCTTATTAAACCTCAACTTGAGTACACAAACATGTGTACAAGTGCACATAAACATAAGTTTATGGTTCATACACTGCATCAATATCAATATGTACACATGTGATATTAGTTTTTTTACTGCAGTATGTCGAGCCGAGTTGCCTCATTTGTATTTACTTTGGATCCGTATCTAGATTTACGACGTTGTACGTTTAAGACGGACGTGAGAGATAGATTAATAGGCTATTGTGATATTATCTCAATTTTAATGACCGCGTTGTGTAGAATATCAAAATATCAAAATACACATCGTTTTTTCAGAGATATAAACATTTCAAACTCTACTGAGCACACTGATTACGTATAATCTGTTCTTTTATCATGGAGGCGAACACGCTGTGGATCAGAATCGATGAATGAAATAGACCACCTTATTAAAATATGATTTTAATTAAAATAATTGTACACATATAGAGTAAATAATATTAATATATATACTATAATATAATTACTAAATAATTTATACGCTTATTATATCTCATCATCATCTAATGCTTTGTCTAGTTTAACATTGTAGAGATATATCATGAACCTACCGTATGTACATATGTGTAATCTAATAGATAAATAATAATAAGTGCTCGGAATAGAATTATTATTATTATTCATTTATTTGATTACAATGTCATGTTTTATATTAAAATTATGTTAACGATTTGCTTTACAATTAGGTAAAAAGGGGTTAGATTTGCACTGTAGGCCTATGGTCTTACGGTAATACGGTACTCGTTTTGATAGCAAGAAGCTGAAGGTTCGAATCCTACTACAGACACTTTTCATAAAACTGAAAAATGAACTTTTGTTAAAGGGTTATGCTTGATACGTACTGTTCCACATTTATCAATTTGATTATATATAAAGACCTCAATATGGCCTTTATAGTACATAATTATATATATAAATTCACACTAGGTTGCACGTATAGCACAGTAAACACAATATAAACAAATATAATAAGCACTGTTGTTATTCTTGATCATATTGCCAAATACCGTTTATACTTTATCCGTGAAGGGAAACCGCCATCTGTACCATAGCTCAATCGTTAGACCTATTGTCTGATATGAAAAGCAATGACAGACCTACCTCAGTGGCGATCACCACAGGAGCTAAAATTATTACTACTACAAAATTAGAACCAATCATTAAAATTATTAATACTACAAAATTAGAACCAATCATAAAAATATACCATAAAACACACGACGCTTAGCTTGCCGGGAGCCGGTGTGTCAACCCTCTTTATCTGACTGGAGCATAAATGATTGTTATTATACGTTTATTTTAGTATACTGGGCCTATTGTATGTCTTTTTTATATATATAAATGAAAAATGTCTACTTATTACATTTATGAAAGAGCAGTTAGTATAGCTGAGTCAGTGGCTAAACTAGTGGTAGCTAGTTCGTAGTGGAGTTGAACAGCCTGTGGTTAAGATGATTGCTTTTCAATCACAGGGTTCTGGGTTCAATCCCTGTCACGGTAATAGGATTTGTTTGTTCTACAACTAAAAACGATTCCACTACCTAAGCCATAATGAGATATACTATAGGCTATCTTGCATGTATGCTTACTTTATTCCCATTTAGAAAAGTGGCATAGCTCGCTGTTTGTTATATCCTTGGCCCTTGTGCTGTTACTGCAGGTTTTTTGTTTTTTTTTTTTCTCGCGTTTAAAAACAACTCAATTCCGTCCATAAAAACCTGGTTTGCTTTAAATAGCTACACTGTCGCTAAAGTGTTTTCAGTGCTATCGTTGTACAGTACCCGACGCCATCGGGAAGGCACTCCGATTCAAGCGACCAATCAGCGTAACCGAAAGCTGTCGGCGATAGCATGTTGCAATTCCATGGAAAGCAGGATTGAGCCTCATAAAGAGACTTGGTTTATAAAGCATCTAGCTGTAAGTGGCAAGTGTATTTGCTGTAGGATGTGACGAGGAAATGTTACACTTGAAGAGATAAACTCTAAGCCGTTTTGTGGTGATGCTTTATGCACATAATATAAATTGAGAAGCCTAGTTTCCCTAAAATCGCTACACTGCCTCTACAGTGTTTTCAGTGCAATCATTGTACTTGCAGTCCCTGATGCAATCGTAAGGCTCCCCGATTCGACCGACCAATCAGCATCACCGAAATTTGGGGGTCCAAGTGACAGGGGAACCTCGAAGCGGCAGGGAAACCACCCCCTACCCTCGCCGCCCCGACGATCTGAGCATTTTTAAGCTGTTTTAAAACGATTTCAGGGTGTGTTTGTTGATTATATAGGTACATAAGCAAAAATATTAGTAATAAAGCCAATTTGAGTTTCAATGTAAGCCTATGTTTAATTTGAGCACCCGAACTATGTAGACCTACACAAACATTTCATTACTTCAAGAAAATACTGTACCGGTACTCTCTCATGACTCAAGTTACTGCATCACCGTTTTTATAGTTTTAATGCAACCAATTTCTTCTAATTTTAAATACATTTTCCCCTGATAAGATAATATAATACATAGGCCTAATCCAAGTATCGAAATGCACGCCATCGTGTCGGGATTTAATATTTCGATATTGATTATGTCTCAATCAGAAATGGTGATTATTGGCTATTATATGGGGACGCACTAAGTATTCGGTATTTAACACATCAGGTAGGGTAAGTAATCACTCTTATGATATTTCCTGAGGCAAACTCACATCTTAATAGCATTGTAGTAAGTTCCATCTGGCTAGATAATCTGGAGGTCGTGTGTTCGATTCCCACACGAACCATTTTTTTTTTTATTATTTATTTTTTTTTTCTGTTGGCTAGTAATCGGGGAAATCTAATTTGAATATTTTTATAACCTATTTTTAACATAATTTTTAAAAATAAATCGGACTTAAAACAATACTCATTCATAATAATTATTTTTGAATAATAAGAACATTCCATTTCTCTAGGCAAACTCGCACCTTAATAGCATTTGTTGTGGTTTTCATCTCACGAGATAACCAGGAGTTCGTGGTTTCGATTCCACACGAATCATTTTTTTTTTTTTTTGTCTTTTTTTATTTTATTAATGGCTAGTATTTGGGGACGTACTGAGAATTCGGTACGATAACATGTCAGGTAGGGCAAATAATCACTCCTATGATATTTCCTGACGTCGCAAACTCATCTTAATCTGTAGTGGTTTTTATCTGGCTAGATAACCTGGAGGTCGTGGGTTCGATTCCCACCCCAACCAATTGTTTATTTTTATTTTATTATTGGCTAGTATATGGGGACGTACTGAGTCTTCGGTACGGTACGTTAACACAATCAGGTAGGGTAAATAATCACTCCTATGATATTTCCTGAGGCAAACTCACATCTTAATAGCATTTGTAGTTATTTCCATCTGGCTAGATAATCTGGAGGTCGTGTGTTCGATTCCCACACGAAACATTTTTTTTAGTTTTCTATTGGCTAGTTATTGGAGGTCGTGTGTTCGATTCCCACACGAACCATTTTTTTCTATTGGCTAGTTATTGGAGATATCTAATTTGAATATTTGTATAATCTATTTTTTAACATGATTTTAAAAAATCAATCGGACTTAAAACAATATTCATTTATAATCATTATTTTGAATATTTAATAAGAACATAAAATATTTATTAATAACATTTATTTTAAGGTTTTTCTTTACTTTCGATTCCCCAATTGGGATTCGAACCCGGAAGCTTCTGCTGTCTATGCAGACGCCTTCACCAAATGGGTCATATATAGACCCTGCATATGTACAGTACAGTAATCGATTTACTTAAGTCCAAACGACCGAGTAAATAGGCCTATGGTGGAGACTGGTCCTTGTGGTGACAATAACGGACACTTGCAAAAAGCTTGGTGGTAATTGGGCAGGTGGTAAGAGATCGGAACGCACGCAATAGCAATAAAACAACAATGCATTTATTAGCTATCACATGTATACATAGTCTCATACCGATAATCTCAAAATAGAAAAAGAGGCGGAGTTAATATTAATGCACGCACCAATAATAAACGAGCTGCTATTGTCGGAGAATCCTGGTCTGAGCAGTCATTTCCAACCCTTCACTATCATCGGTAATATATGATTAAAGTTTGTTTCAAGTTGCCTGACCTCTGAATTGATTATGTATTTGCATGTTATTATTCTGGTATAAAATTTATATAATTGTAATGTACGCCTATATATAATTGTAAATGATATAGATAAATTGTAATTGATATAGATAAATAATAGACTCCTATTTATCCTACATAAAGTTATAGAGGCAAGAAAGGGAACTTCTAAAGTGTGATATCCCATTAAATTAGTGAATAGAAACGGTGCTTGAATTTTTATCAAAAAGCGTGCATGCGTGCTAACCATGAATTTCACCAAGCTTCAGTTGACGCGCTCGAGTTTTTAGAGCTCGTGATGTACTCTAGTAAATGATTGACGAAACTTTTCTGAGTCAATGCAACATTATCAATAGTTTTAAGGCCAACTCAGACAGCGTCGTACGACACAGCCCGACGCGATTTGTTGTCGCGTCGGTTCGTGTGAGTTAAACGCAGACGCGATGGTGTGCGTCGGGGGCAGTCGCGTCGTAGAATATTAAACATGTTTAATATTTCTCACGACGGCTTAAGACTGTCCCCGACGATAAATCGCGTCGGGCTGCGTCGGCCGACGCTGTCTGAGTTGGCCTTTAGACAATATCTTAAAATGACTGAACTCACAGTCAATGACCGACAGAGATTTTATTTTACTATATAGGCCTACATTAGGCTTAGCCCCCATCTTTTGAGGATCGGTCGGCTGTTGAAAATGACTTCGTAATGCTCACACCGCCGGCGATTAAAAATGCTCGGCCTCGTTATCACCCATTTCGTGTAACCGTTAGATAAGGGGAGTATTATGCTAAAGTATGTCGTGAAATATTAGTTTGTAATGCTAATCGTATGAAAAGGGCGGGAAAAAAGCCATTGACACAAATCCATCTATCTAGCAGACGACAATTGCACACTTGTGGTCATCAATTCCGATCGCGGGATAAGCTTCTTCAATGACATTAAAAATGGAATGATTCGGAATCTAACACAGAAGGAGCTCGGTCGATGTATGGATATAATCAAAATCAGCTAACGAGTCATACAACGGACAAGAACGATTATTAACCACTAATGATTAATTGCCGAAGATTACCAAGGCAAATATGATTTTCATTTTTTTAATGTGATAGACACGAAACCAAGGTCACAGTATATCTATTCTAAAGTCTGCTCTCGATTGCAGATTTACCAAGCCATTTTTTACTGCACTCTAAATTTCTCCACTGAATGATATTTGAATTAGTCGGCTTTGTACTTTGTACTTTTTACTCATTCTAAAATGAACTTTTTATACCAGTTAAACTTTCCATTTAAATAAATGTAATATTTTAATCTACAGTGTTTTACAGTAAGTTTCTTCACTATTTTCTAATTGCAATTTTTGTGTTTTGCATGTTGCTAATGTTATGATGTTATAAAAGTATAATGAGTACCTATTTTAAGTTTCGACAGATTTCGTTCACTGAAGAATATCTCATCTCGGTATAGGAAGGCATTCTTCAATAATATAATATAATAACAACTTCATTCATAACAATAAATAAAGATTTTTTTTCCTTCCATTTAAGGTGTAATGATTTTAATTTTGTACATGACCTTTCAAATTACATGTTCCCTTTTAACAGTCGATTCCTTTTTTTTAAATAATATTTATAAATAATAACTTTTTCAGTATTTTAGTGCAAATTTTTATTTTCAGTATCATTTATTTATTCGTTTAATAAGCAACTGTAATTAAATTCAATATGTATTTTTGTACATGTTAAAACAATGAAGCTAGCTTGTATTTTCAGAATTGCTGTAATTCATGTTTATTTTTCAATAAGTTAGTCTTGTAATTTTGAGTCTGCTTTGCTGCATGAACCGTCGTCGTGAAAAATGTTAATAATAAATATTACGTATTGTTATTATTAGCCTATTTTTAGTCATTTTAATTTTAATTATTATTACCATCATTATCACCAACAATATAATCATCAGTATCATTATTAATATTATTATCATCATCATCATCATCACTGTCATTGTCATCATCATCATTATCTCAGGATCTTCATTTTGAAATGAATATAATTATATGGTTGTCACTTATTAGTTGACTTGATTCAGGATTCTGTATGGTAATAACTTTTCATACCGGATGTTTTTTTTTAACCTGCAGATGGTCTTGTAAGTTTATCGAACAAGTGGATGCATATTTGGTTGAACCAACTTGCTTTTCTGTGGATTACTTCTTTTTATCATAATCAAGCAATTTTGAACCCCGTCCCCAGAGTAATTACCAGGGAAAACAATGACAGATGCGGCTTGGTGAAAACTGAATTACATTCTACTATTACTCGTCTTAAACTACTCATTGGAGAGTGAGCCAGAACTTTAAAGACGCACTTACAAAACGGGTTAGCATAGAAACAAAAAAATACCGGTAAGGTACACAATGATAAGAAAGACTGTCAGTGTAGGCGCGGTTTACTTGTTCCTTGTTTTCTTTAGTACTTCATACACCGACGGCATGTTTATAAGAGATTGAAAGCTGGCAGAGATTGGTTGCTTTTCTTTTAGTGTCGTTGCCATTGTAGCCCTGTGAAAACAACCGCTCGGTGTAGCGTGTCGTTTACATTTCAGCTTAGCAGACTCTGTTCAAGTACCAAGAAGAAAAAGACCTAATCCGTAGGCCTAGAATAAACAGAACTTTCTATGGCAGTTCAAAGGATGATCTTAGAATTTAGCCTATGGGGTGAGGACCTACCATCTGTCTTGCAAAAAGTATTACCAAAATGTGTGTTAACGTTGATATTAGTTTTGTTGGTAAATGGAACATGCCTATCCGCAAGATAAGTTCAAATAGAATTCGAAGGGAGACCTGTCAATTGGTCGGGGTATGCATACTGAATGTTCTGCCCAGATTACTCCATGATTTAGAGGAAATGGAACGAAACCGTATTATTTTATAACTATCTCCATCTTTTAACGTTTTATCTTTTGATATTTCAAAGATACATTTTAATTGGTGTATATTTGTTTCTGAGTGCAATGTGTTGTAAATTAATTTTACTTTTTTTTAATTGTTGTTTTCTGTTTTTTAATGCAATTCGTTATTCTTGCAATTTTTGGAGTTTAACTTTGAAATTATTCCTTTATTTTTGAAATTTTAAATTTTAAACTTTGGAATATTTAAAAATTTCTCATTATTATATTCATTGTAGGATGTTATATACGTAATTTGAATTGTTTGAAAGAGAGCATCTTCAAGTCAGCATTGGTGTTAGAGCCACCTCAAAATATTGTTTTTTTTTAATTTTATTTTTTTATTTATTCGACTTTACACAGGCAAAAATACAATTAAAAAAAATTAAATTTCAGATTGTTGAATAAATAAATAAACTAATTGATTAATGTACAGTATTTATTTTTAGGCTCAGTAATGTGACCAATAGTGTGGCTTTATGGTGGTATAATTTTTTAGTCATGGTTAAGTGAAGTTTAGGACTTTTAACAAATCAAATTAATTGAAAATTGGAATATTCACATCTTTAGATTGTCAACCTTAACTAGGCATGTAGATGAACAACTGAATTTAACTGCTAGTTTCCAGTATTTGGCATAAAACTGCCTATCTCTATATGTTGAGAGGACATGGTGATTTTTTGGGAGGGGGTGGGGAGTTGACTGAATATTATACCATTTTGTTATATTTGTGTAGGCCTATGTATTTAGATAATATTATATGGCGTAGGCCTATATGACATTATCATTTTGTGACGCGAGTGTTGCAAATACGGTCAAATCTACCATTGCAAAATTAATTATCAATCTGTTGTAAGATCTATGGTATATAGCCTTGAAATTGCCTGCTTTCCGTTGTTCAGTACTCTCATCACTAAGGTTGTATTAGTCTTTGTTGTCTTCGAGAACACAATGACATTCATTTTCTAGGCCTAGTGTTGTGCATTTACCGCAAGAAAAAAAAATCGCCTCGGGGCTCGCAAGCTATTTTACTCTGTTTGACTTTAGAGTATCAAAATGATAAATTAAATGATTAATTGTTAAATGATATCGTATGTAGGCCTAGTAGCAAAACACACTGACGTGTACTGTTGTGACCTTTCTGAGATGGCACACAGATTTTCAGACCGTCGCTTTAGAAAGCAAGTCGGAACGCGATGTCATCACTAGCGCTTGTCAACACATTCTTTCATGTTAAATATTGTATATGTGTATCTGAAATATACACATCTAGATGTGTATAAGAGACAGTATATATATATATATATCTTGACAATAACGACAGGTGATGTCGTCTGGAAAAGTCTTTGACGGACGATAATAGTTCGCTTTTAAAAAATACATCCAAGCTAGCTCTACCTCTAGTTTGTTATAATAATGTATTAAGAAAACTCATTGGTCTGCTTCGGCACTGTATTTTGTCTTGCACAATGTGCCCTTTTGCTATAAATATTATAGAAAAACATCAGGAGCGGATCCAGTAGGGGGAACAGGGAGCACGTGCCCCCCCCCCCCGTTTTGCCATATTGAAACGTTTGAAAAATAATAATGTATTAAGAAAACTCATTGGTCTGCTTCGGCACTGTATTTTGTCTTGCACAATATGCCCTTTTGCTATAAATATTATAGAAAAACATCAGGAGCGGATCCAGTAGGGGGAACAGGGAGCACGTGCCCCCCCCCCCGTTTTGCCATATTGAAACGTTTGAAAAATTCTGGATCCGCCTCTGAACATGCTATAATTTTATGTGTAGATTGGAAAAGAGTACAAAAAAGTTAGTTAAAACTGTTTATCAATACTGTTTTAAGCAACCGGGGCTTCAATTAAAATAGTTTACTCTGCTCAGGGTTTAGCATATTCTTTTTGAATTTTTAATGATGCTTCTGTTTTCTGTTATTTTATATGGCAATTACTGCTGAAATAACGATTTGATGGAAACAATCAATCATTTTTTTTACGGTATTTATTATCATTTGAAGTCTTATACCGGGTATAGCAAGTGAAAAGACCAAACAAGTTATATTTGAAAATGGCTTGTAACATAGTATAATGAGACGTTGCTTAGACGAACGGTGAGTCCGGGATATAGTTTTGTAAGATACAAGATACCGGACCCTTATAAAATTATAACCTGTAAGTGGCGCTGTTTGATTAGTATGAAATAAAATGAAATATTGCTATTGTATTATGTCATGAATTTAGTAATTTATTCGATTACGTATTCATAATGATAATTATTTATCATTTTATTATTCTATACTTCAGGCAAAGTTATATACACAATGATAATCAAATTAATATACCAGTCATGTAAAAGTATCATTTTTACTATCTGATAATTCGATCGCTAACAAATGTATATTCCTTAATAAATAACAAAACAACACACTGGAATGATATAAATTTGAGCTTTAAATGTCTGTTTAAATATTTGTTATTCTAATTCTTACATATCTTCATTAGGGCTATTTATTATCACATATCCTTATTATTATAATAAATATGTTAATAATAATTATTATTACCAGGTATAACATTATTAGGCCTATTTTATTATTATAATTTTATATTATATCAATCATCATCATCATTATCAATAATATTGAGTTTGTGGGTAGACGAATACATTAGTTACATGCTGGATTAATGGATAGTTGGATATGGATGCATGTATGCATTCTGAATGGAAATATGCATATGTATTCTCTTTGTTGGAGATAATAAATATATTTTATGACAGGGATTTTGTGAATGAACGGGGTGAATGAATGAATATAAAATAAATGATCGGGTGTCGAATGAATAAACGTAACAATGAATAACTGAATGAATGAATTGAATGAACGAACGAAGGCATGAATGAATTAATGAATGAACGAATGAATGAACGAATGAATGAACGAAAAGAACGAATGAATGAACGAACGAACGAACGAACGAATGAATGACTGAATGAATAAATGAACAGACGCATAAGGGATGAACGAAAGGAGGAACCACTGAACGAATGAATGAACGAACGAATAGGCCTACATGCATGAATGAATATGTATAAAAAGATGACTGAATTGATGTACCGGTATGGATTGATGGATGGATATGTGCATGCATGGATAGATGTATGTATGCATGCATGTAAGCATGGATGGACGGATGAACTCATGGATAGGCCTATATGAGCGAAAGGAAGGATGGATGAGTGGGAACATGGATTTAGATTGATAAATAATATTATGAACAAATGAAATTTAAACAATCAACCACATTCGGCCCAATATTTATCAGAGTAGCAACAGCAACAGTACATACACCTAGAGCACTGTACGTAGTACCGTACTTATAATGAACTCTTTGCTTTTTTCTTTGATTTATTTCCAAGTTTTCCAAGTAACGATAGTACAAGTGACATTTTACTCCCAACATTTACAATAAAATCTTTGAATGTGTCGGTTTTCCCATTATTTATAGCTTAACATGAAATGATAACCATAAACGACATATGGTCAAAAGAACTGTCCCTTACTCTGCAAGGATAACTGTACCAGAGTTGAAGAAGTCATTCCCCTGATATATTACCTCGAGTTCAAAAACGGTAAACCATTGTTAGCTATTAATGGTCAACGTTTAAAGGGGCGGATATGAGGGAAAATAGCTCCTGGTATTGTTTCTACAACTACGGCATAATACGCACCCGTAGGCATATTGCAACGTGCCCGCATCAGCTTTTATTTTAAAGACAGTGTGCGATCAAATACGTTCACATGGAGGTTAACGAATAAGTACGTTACATATACGTAGATAAATAAATATTAACTGGGGAAATTAGGATTATCTTTATACGTTTACAATGGCATTTAAAGATACTTACATAATTGTTATCACCATAATTATGTACAGTAGGTGATTACGTGAATATGGTGAAGAGGGGAAAACGGAATACGCCAATCACACGTACATATTTTATGAAGTTAAGCAAGCATGCGATACATAAGATCATATTGCGTAGGCCTACCGCACAATACACTTTAATGTAATGGTGTTTAGTATTCCAATCACCATTATATGGAACATTTAATTTTTTTGTCGAGTTTTCGACGAAAAAAAATATGGGCAATTACCGATGTTTTGGTTATGTCATCAGACCACGTGACTTGTAATTTGCTGAAAATGATATGTTTTGTAAACACTATTCCTTGGTTTAGACACTGTCTGTCGCCATTGACAATATACGAATTTGAGAGAGTCATAATACAGCAGGTATGGACTTTAAGATACGTAACCTATACATGAGAACATTGACAATCTCAGTGCTAAACACGCACATAAAATAAATGAGAACTTATTTATAACACTTTATTTACCATTCTTTTGAAATTACAAACTTAATTCTGTAGCAGAAACGATGTTAATTTTAATTAGCCATATGTGCGATAGTTTATTTTTTTAGGAAATCTTCGTTTTCTGTTTGCTTAAGCCCCAGACATAAGTTGTCATTTTGCCTGCTACATTTGATAGATCAGCGTCGTCGTCCTCGGAGCTCAACGTTTTCTACAGTAACTGCGTGTCCAAGTTATCTTTTTGTCGTTAACATCTGACATAACAAACGCAATTAGCTCCACACCTTTGATTTTCACACTGTGCCGTGTAGACAATGTTTAGCAGCGTGAAAATCATTTATATCGTTAAACATAATTCCACGCCGAGGACCTGCACGGTCAGATGTTTACTACTGCAGCAATTATTTTTTCCAAGTCCATTCCTTCTGTCTCTCACTTTTCCTTGTTAAATTTGAAATCTCCAAAGTACGGTCACCAATCTAATGAAGAAAAAAAAATTAGCATTAGCATTTTTAAGAATGCCAAATGTTGAAATTAAAAAATATACATATGTCTTCCATTACAATTCTGTTAATAACAGATGATTATTTATGAAATCATTAACATCAAGGTGGTTAGTATTCACAATATGTAATTAAAAATTATGACATATGCTGTCTGTTTACCTCGATTTTTGTTACAAAAAAAATGTGTTCATGATGAATTAGTGACTTCCTTTAAAATAATATGCATATGACTTAAACAACATATTCAATTCAATTTAACATGTATTCCATACACAGGCACTCTGGCTGTAAAATATAAAATAGGGCTTGTTTCGATACAGCGCTTGTCAACTCAGTAAGGACTATGGATTTTATTTTTGTCTCTAAGCAGTGGTTCAAGAAAATTTATTTAAGTTATACATTTATCTGTGACTATATACCATAAAATCAAGAAAAGCAAAATAAAGCTATAAAAATCAAAAGGAATGGTGAGCCGCAAATATATATTGACATTTTCACGTGCAGAATATATATATATACATATAGGCCTATATATATACATTTATATATACATATATAATAATAATAATATATATACATATATACATATATTACATATATATATATTACAATTATATTACATATATATGTACATATATATATATATATATATATATAATATATATATAATATACACACATATATGTGATTCAAATATATACAGTGCTCAAATTATTATATAGGAACATGATGTAATAAGTTTAGCTTAAAAATTCGCTCCACTATGTGTGAGCCCTCAAGTGAGAGACTAGTGGTCTTAGATCCGTAATGATATCGCACGGCCTCTTTGGTCTAAACGGTATGACGCTCCTCGATATAGCGAGACACAGCGGTTTTGATTCCTCTACCAGAGACCTAATTTTTGATACAACTATATAATATGCAGACTCCAAAAAGACTAAGAAAAGCCATAATTCAATATTTCGTTCTTTATTCGAACATCATCAGGAATGATGATCAATCAAATACTGTGTATATATATATATATACATATATATATATATATATATATATATACAATTTATATAAACACTAATTCCTGTATGTTATATGATTGCCGTGCTTTTAATATTCTGATGATACTGATTATGATGATTATTATCATGGTGGCAACAGGTAACTATATACCTGTCTCTTATACACATCTAGATGTGTATAAGAGACAGATACATATTGATTGGTTATAAAACGACTTTCAAAAGACTTTGTATTATAAATTAATTGACAAGGAAAAACTGAGTAAGCAGGCCTTGTATCAAAATTATTTTCCGGTATTGACATCATGAATAATTTGGAGCCTGTTGTAAACATCCTAAAGCTGATCTAATTGTGATAATGATAATTATAATAATGACAATGGTAACTAATGTAATGATAATGATAATGTTGGTGATATTTATAGTAATATCAATAATATCAATCATAAATAACAATGGTAAATGCTTATTAATGGAAATATTGTATACTGTTAAAAAGACAAAATAGTTGAGGTCGCGCGTACAGAATGAGGCTTGGGTGAATGACTTTGTCTCGACTCTCGACTCTCCATTCGGGCCTTTGGCTAGATTCTCAATAGAATATTCATTGTGTGGAGGATAAACATTCTTAATGATAACTCGTAATGTTTTAGATTTCATTTAGATGGCTTTTAGCGAACTTGCTGCATGCTTCATAATGTTCTTCTTGATCAAGAGAATGAGCGGGACTAACTGAGCCAATTAAACCAAGCAGCAGTCAGTGTTAAAGACGCCCATAAAACTCGATTGAAAACGACTTCGCATTTGAGAGGCTGCAGCGTTATTGCGCTGTCGCTAGTGACTGTTAGTTTGGACTCAAGCCCGACTGTTGATTAAGCCTACTTAGCAAACAGACTGAACTACAATAATTGTGTACGTTTACTGATCAGCAGAGTCAACACCCCAAAAATCATGTTTTGGCTATGGTAACTGTTGGAAAACAAGCGAAATTATGACCTAAGTCGCTATGCATTCCATATATTTTCTGCAATTGAGGAAAACACTAGCAGACGATCATCTTCACTGTGGAAATTATTTCACTTTAAAAACAGCAAATTGTTAAAAAGTGCGAGTTTATTTTAGAACTAGAATCAAAAGAAAGTGCACTTTTAGCAAACAAATGCCTTTAACACGTTGGTCAATTATGCCAATGATAATTCATTAATAAGTTGTGTACAGCCATGTCATTAGAAACATGAGCAATACGATGGAATCAAAGATGCAAATCACGTAACAATTATAATCTTATAACAATAAATATTTAGAAAGTATATCCACTGGTGAATGACATTATGTTCGTGACACCCATCACCAACACTTAGCACACCAAGAACTTTTAACTGAACGAGCACGCTATGCTAAACTTTTTGTGTGTTCGACGTTAGATGGCGCTATTGTACTTAGAGTGAAATTGGAAGTGATACTGCTTAGGCCTATGCAGTAATACTTAATTATCTTTATTTTGATTGATTGTTGTTATTCAGAAATAAGTCCATATGAATTATATGCCTGGTGACAGAAAAATTAAACAATCTAAATACATCCACTCTTCCGAAGAGTAGAGTACGGTAGCCTATTTTCCTTGCATGCATGCATTGCGACTTCCAATATTAGAATATTGTATTTGTAACAGTTCAACTCAAAGGTTCATTCTGAATCTTTTACTTTGACTTAAACCTATTTACACAATTAACTATATACTCATTTACTGAAGACAAATAAAGTTGAAACATCGAAACCTCTATATGTGAATGGGCGTAGCTAGGCCTACACGCCATGGGGTGCCGCGCAGTCCGCGTAGTTTCAATCTATTGCATCAGAGTCCTCGTGTGCATATACAACCGGACCCCTTCTCTCGTTGCTGAGTGAAATTGCCTCAATCCGTTCACTGATTTTTCTTAGAAAAGACTGATCTTGTGCGATGGTCCATTTGCCTTTTGTCGTAATAAACCACTACCGAATCACACTATATCAAAGGTGTTACTTTATTTTGTATGGTACCGGTATAGGCTTATTGAGGGTCAATGGTCAAGAGTGGGCTTGTCCATGCCGGTAGAAACAAACCTGTGATTAGCTGATTGATGTGATATGACAACAATTTGCTTTAATAGGTAAACCACGGATATTTGTCGCATAAAATTGTGGACCGAACATAAGGCGCTATCATAGAAAAATCTGAACAGATAGGTTAAAGGTTATTCATTTATATTGCGCAACATACGAGAGTCTCAATGCGCAGAACAAGTGAGCAGATGTAACTGGACAATTAAAAAAAAAAAAAAAAAAAAAAAAAAAAAAAAAAAGAGCTTTTAACAGCTTTTTTAATGTGTCCTGTAAGTTCTGGTTGAAGTATCTGGGGCTAGGTCAACCTACCAGTTGGCATATTCTCACCTCTTAAGTGTCAACATAAAACAATTATCGTATCTACTTCAATATTTTTCTCTTAAAAAATTTAATCTAGATTACGCACATAATCCATAACATCACACAACCAAAATAGCCAACCTTGGAAAACGAATATTTGCATACCCTAGTGACCTAGAATCTATTTTATTAATGTGAATAATATCGTTAATATTGTTTCATTTTAAAAAATTAGAATTAATCGTGAGAATAATTCATGATTGGATTTAAAAAAAAAAGATTACCGCTTTGATTCCAGCAACAAATTACAATATAACAATCACTTATCGTGCGCTTGGTAGAGTGAGGCTATAAACGAAATTATTAAAAACATCGAAAGCAGACTTTAGGACTCGAGGTTCATCTAAACAAACTTGCGTCAATAAGATTGCTTAGTCCTTATTCAAAAGAGTATACGCAATACTAAAGAACAACAAATGTCTAAATTACTGAATGAAACACAGGCCTAAACAAAAAAAATTGTCAATTAGTTATAGGAAAGCTAAACTTTATCATTTAGATCTTTCATTTGTTTTATCAGATGTATTATTACAATTATTAAAAATAGTTTTCGCCTGTAAATAATATAAAATATGAACTTTCATAATTGTCTCTCAGTAAAAGTGTATAAGATAAGATGCTTATTTTCAGTTGATGGTATAGAATTTTGTAGTTTCAGTTCTCAATGGATTGGAAACTAAGTCTCACCGATTACCGCAACTGTTGCTATGCTGACCAATGAGTTGGTTCTATGCGTAAATAGACGAGTTACACTTATTGAATTTAACGGTAATAACATACCGTATTTAAATGTACAAAATAATTCAAATAATTAAATTTATTGCTCGAATTGATAGCTTAGTTCTGAGAGTTATTGATAAACAGTCTGTCAAACCCTCTTCCCAGATGTACACCCACCCATTTACTCTAATTTATGTGTTCTGCTGCACACGATACTTCCTTCAAAATCGTATTAAGCTTCTTTATAACTGTAATGTTTCCTATAAACCATATCGTTTCCTTCAATAATCTCTTGAATTGGTTTTTATTGTCAGATATCAGATTATCTATTGAATTGATACTATTTGTTGAAACCCCATTAGGCCTGTATTTATAAACCTAAACTATTAAAGCGGTATTTGAAAATTTACATATCAACAATTAAACACATGTAATTTCATGTAATTAGATTAATTGACTGATCAAAAATCAATGTCATCATATCAACATTTTTTAAATGTACAATTGCTTAAAAATATGCTGTTGTAATTTGGGAAAGTATTGAAATTCAATTAAAGCACTAACATGCTTATTTTAGATGTAGGCCTACCAAAATGTTATCAACTTCTAATAAAACACTGATCGAAGCAAGTCAGTTTTAACTGATTTACATTTTCACCACGACCATCTTCTCGATCAATGGGAAGAATAAGAAATGGTATTGTGTATATTAATTTGGTATAAAAGGCTTAAAGAGGTGAGACTATGAGGAAAGTCTTAGAGCATTTAATTTTAACTACTTTAGAAGCAAAAATAACCAGAGGGGAATTAATCGAAAAAAACATCTTTAATGGAAAAGGAGATATCGAGGGACTTTCTTTTTTTTTAATTGGCAGTTGGTTCAGTTAGGGGTCGTAGATGGAAATTTAAAAGCCTTAAGCTCGAATAAGTTGCAGGAAGCACTTTATTTTTACAAAGGGTGGTAACCGGATGGAATGCTCTTCCTGCTCACTTAGTGGAAGCTGAAAGTGCCTTTCAGTTGAAGGTATTAGAAGACGAGGGGGGTAATAAGGTGTTGGAAACGACCCACAAGCACTCGACGCCACTTCAATAAATTGAGTGGCGTTCTGGTGAGTTCATTTTTGCGACGATTTGTTCCTCGTTCTAATGACGAATCGAAAGCCAATAACTTAAAATATACAAATTTAATATGAAGCCCCATTCAGACTATTAACTTTAATTTTACAAAAACATGTGACATGCCTAAATATGGTCATGATGACATCACATCATGACCATATATAGGCACATCATGACCATATATGGGCATACAACAATTTTTTGTCAAAGAAAATGTGATAGTCTGGACAGAGCATAAGCAATCAAAACGTTGAATTTTAGTTTCCAGTTTGTTTAGGTCAACATAGATATGAACGCTTAGTTTGATCATATTACGATTTTAAAAGGTTACAAACGGTAATCTTATATCTATTAGCGCATCATAATTGTGATATATTTACATAGCACCATATCATTTATAGGGCAAAATGTTACTGTCCACGGATTTACTTGCGACCCAAATTAATACGCCCTACAGATGTTTAATAGAGAACGCTGTGTTTAGCCTAATTACCATCACCCGGTACAACTCTCGCCAATCATCATAAACGTAAGTAACAGCGGAGTATTTTAGCAAACAAGACAATGTTCCGATACACTGATTGAGGAAATGGTATCATTATTATTCATCTGGGTACAGGAGAAGACGGGTCAGCAATACTTGATTGCTTATCGAAATCAATAATACATATCTTGACTCTGCCCTAATCTTTAGCGTACAGCTCTTGAGAGCGCCTTGAGAAGACCACAGAGACTTGTCCATTTAAGCCTAACCATCTAACCCATGCGTTCGGAGAAACCAATGCAATGCACTGCAATGTCTGTTGTTCCAGGCTAATTAAGTCGAGAATCTAACGCTCTTATTTCGCGGTAATCAATCGCAACGAATTAAAGAACTCATTAGCTAAGCGCCATTAACTTTACTCATCGAGAACATAAAGCGGTAGGCAGTGTTTGTAGTAAAGTGATGACGCCTTGTGACCAGGAGTGTTTAGTATTTATGTGTTTAGTGTTTAATCATGTTTATAATTTTTGTGTTCAGTGTTTGTTAAAGGTTTCCAAATGTCTCCCTAATGTTTCAAAGGCGAGACCAATTTAGAGACAAAAGTGTCCTGTATTAATTTTGAGATTTTGATAATGCCGGCATGTGCTATAAATATACATAATGTACATTTGAGAAAATATAAAATGTATATGATAATTTTCCATCTAAATGTCAAAACATAATAAACCTTTAATTTTTAAAGTAAAACACCATTTAATATATATATATATATATATATATATATATATGAAATGAAAGGCTAGTGATTTAACTTATAGTATCATTTATCAACGGTTCAACACTCCACATTTTAAGACCAATACAATACCGTATAGTATTTTAACTACTGTATAAATGAATAGACTGTGAACAGAATATTGATTGACAATAGTACGTGTATTGTAGTTTTTCTGGGAGACGATGAAAGCAGGACAATGGTCTGACGGAGCAAATTTTCTCTCATAGTTTCCCTCACACCTCATCTTGTCCGGCCCCTCCGTGCGATACCACAAATTGAAAACTACAGACGGAATCAACTAGCTTTACAACTATCATTTCATTTCATTTATTTTGTTTTCAGAAAACATTCAAGTGCACGAGAAAATGTATACAAACAGACAGATTCGTAGGAGCGTCTCGCGCGGCGTGTAAAGCTCGGTTTCGCTCACCCTATCGGTGCAGTCGCCGACAGTCGCCGGGAAGGTTGAACCCGGACTTTGCCGATTGCCTTGCAGATGAATTAGGGTGCATTGCTAATTTCCACGACGCAAACATGAAGGTACCCCCATTCGTCTGCAACGAAATCGGCGAAGTTGAACCAGGTTCAACCTTCCCGACAACTGTCGCCGATAGGGTGAGCGATTGTATGGAAACCGAGCTTCATGTGTTGGACTTTTGATCGTGATATCGAGAGTTTACTTGTCAATACGTTTACCTCTCTCAACCCCAGGAGTATAATTGGATACCTGGTAGGATGGTGTGGCATTGAAAGTATTAGGTTATGCGTGCCGTGTAAAGCAGCATGACTTAGGATACTCAGTGGGGAACAGTTGCACAATGTGCTGGTTTGCCAACTATCCAGTGACCAGGGGAATACTGATCCCAGTGCCTTGTATATTCTTCGGTCTGTGATAGGCGCAATATGAATCTAGTTTCTAAAAAATAGGTGTGGGGGGGGGGACTAAGAAAGAAAAAGAAAAGAAGCAATCGTTAACAACCCGACGGCATAACCAAAAATTGAAACAAATCATGTCGAGTTGTTCTCCATTGCAGAGGCGTATTTACGTGGTCTACCACCAGGTGCGATATTATCCATGAAGGTTTGTTCACAATACAGTAAGAACGCTAAATATATTGATATATAATTACAAAAGTACTTTGTTTGACAAAATATATCAGTGTTAGAATATAGAGTTTTAAGAGGGTCTAATTTATACGCGTATCAAAAGTATATAGTATAATGCATTATACAACGTCGCATAATCGGTCGTAATTGTTATTTTTTTGTTCTTGAATTAGTAGCAAAAATTAAAATAGACCTATTTTATTGTAAGTTAAATACTTTACTGTGTAAATTAATTTTATGGGATACTCATAAATTTTCCTCTATTATATTGTAAATGTGAGTCTGTATTAACGATTTTAAAATTAATATTTAATTAAATACCTGGTAATAACCTTTGTGCATTTTGATACAAGGCCGACTTTCTAAACATAGGTCAAACGTTATATTATGCATTCATTGTTTAATGCTAACACATGCGCCTTTCAATATTGTTTTTATAGATTAATTGTCATTTGTATTTTCAATTTGATTGCCGCTCAACAAAATTACCGTAAGAAATATCCTTTTAAATAGTTGACTTGTTAATTTCTTTCAAAGTTACATCGATCTGAAATTTTTATTTATGATGTTTGGAACCATTTCGACCATACAAAGTGTATAAAGTAACGTAAACAGAGACGGAAAACAAAAGACCGGGTTTTTTTTTTCAAATAGTCGGTTTACTACTAAATTTCTACAAATTTAATCGCAGTAAGTTTAATAGACCTATAAAAAATGACAAAATCGTTCTGACTTTCAGTTGAGCTCGGTGTCGGGCTTATGTTGTACATGATAATTATAGAGGCCAATACATACGTATAATATGTAAATGGAATGTATAACATTTTAAAAAGTAATCAATCTATAGTTTAATATACATTATTAAGTAATCTTGGCTTATATTCAATACTATGTCAGATTTGTTATTATGTGTCCTATTGGTATAATTAAATTATTAATTAGCGAAAATTTTTCTCGTCATTAAAAAGCAAAATTTGTCCACTACGTTGATAAGCACCTTTAGCCAAATCGCCGGCTAAAATGACGACAAATGAAATATAGACAATCTCAGAATGTTTGCAGATAAATCAGACAACCCACATTGGCTAATTGACAATTTACCCACGATTTACAAAAGCGTATTCGATTACTCGCACCGCGTACCAAATCTACGCGAACACAACGGCGTGCTGGAGTGGTCATTACTATTCGAAAGGCCTTCCCTCCTCCCATGGGAAATGTTTGTCTTTGAAGAACCAGACACTCAATAGGTAGTACTCGTTGGGGATTGTAACCTAATGTTAGTCACACATAAGGACAGGAGATGAGAAATCACGCGCTGTTTATGAACGGTAACCCGGTACTCGAACCGTTTGAAATCAAAGCCATTTCGTTTTGCGTCTATAGAGGTACCGATTAATTAATCAACATCAGACATTCATCGGCGACTTGAAATGGAATCTTCGTCTAAGTCGGCCACGGTCGGGTGTATTTTAGTGTAGATTACATGAAACAGAAGTAAAGATTTCCGGGAGATTTTGGAACCTGACACACCTGACGTAAAACTTTTTTTTTTTTTTTTTTTTTTTAAGAATGTGTTTATGTTTGGAAACGTCACGGCTTTAGCGATATCGTTAAGCGAAGCTTTTTTTTTGTTTATATGAAACTATATGGGGTGAAATATAAGTTGAAATTATATGAAATTAAACTGAATTCATTAAATACCAAAAGCAACATAGTTCATAAATTAGATTCGACTTAAGGTTTGTAAAAGTCGCATCATCATCAATAACGCCTTTTGTTTTGCAGCATGACGCCTTCCACTATTTCGTGTCGTTTCTGTCATGGGCAGGATGGTTTTGTGTTTTGTTTTTTGCATGTTCTAGTTCATTTTCAACGTTTGCGATCCATGTTAACTTTGGTCTTCCTCTTGGTCATCTTGTCATCGAAAAGTCGCATAGGCCTACACTCATAAATGTTTATATGTACATAATATATATATATATATGTATATATATATATGTATATATATACATATATGTATAGGCCTATATATATGGCCTTTATATTTATATATACATTGTAAATTATCTTATGATATTCCTTTTTAAATTACAGCTTTGTATTGCTATGATTGATTACAGCAATATTGGTGTCTGTTCACTTAATCATAAATCCTTGTTTTGTCACTAAACCGGAGCAACATCCTGAACAGAATATAACTGAATCAGTGATTTTAAAGAGCACCTATCAAATACCGACTGGAATTATTTCCCCTTAAAAGAAGAGCGAATCCAGAGTATTTTCTAAATTGGGGGCACAATAGACGGGACATCAGTTTCAGGATTTATTGAATATAATTTGTCAATTGTAAATGTCAAAAAGGAAGAATATTGCCGTTCCCCATGTAGCACTTCACCCACCCCTAGATTTTACGCGCAGTGTACGCAAAGTGAAATTGTACACTAAGACTCAAATCGGCAGAAATAGTATACTGTACTATGAAGTTACCTGTTCAAGACAGATGCTCCACTGTTTAGAGGTGACAACACTGTCCGACAGACAATGCATTCGTGTGCCTTCTTTGTCAGCTTCGACACATTATAGAACACCCATCCGCCTAGCTATCATCAGGAATCGTTCATTCGGCCTGGCTTCACTAGCAAATTCGCAGATTCCCAAGGCCTAGCCGGTAGTCCAAGCTGATAGATAACAAAAAAATCCTTCGGGTGGCCGTTGCTCGTTTCCATTTTAATCGATCCATTTACGTAGAGTTCGGCTTAAATCTTCCGAGAAACCTGGTACCTTCAGACTGGAATTAGCAAAATGAATGAAACAATATGATTGTAGAACCTATATTGCATTTATTACATTAATACCATGCCCTTATAATGTCAAATATATTTATTTTAAAATTCATAGTCCTCAGAAATCTATTATAATACGAGTATGATCTATTCATGAATTCAGATATTCTCATATCCAGTCTTATAAAATATGTATGTATGCAGAATTTATTTCGCCCAGAAGAAGTAGGCCCTGCCCGATTAAGATTTTTTTATTTGATTAATTTCAAAATTTAAATAAACCAAGTATATATTATATTTGGATGAATTGATCATGTTTGGAGTGCCCTATATTTCAAGATATTGGATTTGTATGATATAGGCCTATATAACGGCGGCAGAACGTTTTTGAAAGTAGGGGGGGTCCAGTATGCGAGCGAAGCGAGCATCTAGGCTGGACCAGGGGGGCCCCCGGTGGGGGTCCAGGGGCGAAGCCCTCTGGAAGCTACTGATATTTTACGAAGTTTGGTGAATTTTATAAGTTATTTTATAGGCATCAAACTACTGTAATATGACTTCATATTTGTTGTAATTTCCAGTGGCGGATCCAGGAATTCGAATTAGAAGGGCCCAGGTAGGGTACTTTCACAGATAGAAGACCTACACCATGGTTGGTGCTGAGGTAAGAAAATATTGTGATTATGGCACCTTTATGGCCGGAAATTGCACATCCAGACATAAAATTTGAATATAATTATCCTTATATCTACATTTTTTATTGAACAATTTAGGGGTGGGGGCGGCTGGGTCTCCTTGAATCCGCCAGTGGGTAGGCCTACTTCAGCAGAAGGAGAATGTATACCACCTTAGCCCCACAGCGATGGTTGGGCTGAGGTGGCCGTAAATTACACTCTCAGACTTAAAATTTCAATATAATTTTCTTTATATCGCCATTAAAAAAAATTAATAATTAATCAATATAACACTTGACATAGCCTATCATTTTGTTTCACAAATGATAGAAATTCCTAATTTTATTCGAAAGCCTTTTTTTTTACTCAATACAGTTTTTGCAACCTATAACACATTAACCACAGTGTACTGTAAATTTTGTAGTTAACTTTCAAAGAACTTAATTTTTTTTAAATGGCCTAATTATGTATCTTATTGTTTTCGCTTAGATGGAGTTTAAATGTGGTTATATTACGCTAGTTTGAAGGTTTACCCTAAGCCAGTCAGTTACACTTTCTATACATCTTCGTCCTTAGCATAAAGAGAACTAGAGTGTCGCTCCATTAAGAGACTGACCCCCTCACCCCTTATATGCCTAAAGACAGAATTCACAAATGCAGGCGATTCCATTCTCTTTTCTTCATGCTCGAGGGTGGGTTTCAAGGAAACTTTACAGACACGCGTATACAGACGTCAATCGACATTTGGTTGCTCAACTCAAAAAGGGAACTTGTAATGTTCGTTAGAAAATGAAAAAAAAAATCTATATTAATAATGGTAATAGGTCAATTTATAAGGCGCAAATAAACAAGGTGTCTAAGCACCAAATAATAATAATAATAATAATAATAATAATAACAATAATAATAATAATAATAATAATAATAATAATAATAATAATAATAATAATAATAATAATAATAATAAGTATATTATGTGCATACATGTATATAACCTTTAATTCTATTTTTAAATATACATTATAAAATAAATGTTATAATGTATATATAAATATATATATATATATAGACCTATATATATAGTACGGTATGTAAAACATTACTCTAAGCCATTTGAAGAACAAAATATAATTGATGTATGTTGTTGTATATACATTACATTATAAACGCCAATAATAGTACTGTAATACATTAGAGGCCTATTTATGAACACACGGTGATGTGCTCTTGTTCTTTAATTTACATAATATCCACAAACATACGTTATAAATTAATCATTTCTGTATTACAGTATCTACCTTTCTGAAAATTCACTTCGGGTGTGATATGATTCATGACAAGTTAATGAGAATGCATAACGTAGGCCTATGTGGTTTTATCGAGTTTTATGAAGGTTTGAAGATGCGTGGGTGGATTAATATATTCCAATGCTTAATAAAATATATGCTTAAAAATAGTAACCGAGTAGTACGTTAGTAGCCCGTACTCATGTAACCCACTTTGTACCCACTTTAGTGCAATAGGCCTAACTCACTCGTTTAATTCGCATAAGCGACCCGGAGGCTGCGACACCAACAATGCAATACAACATTCAATGAAATTGATTATATTAATAATTATAATAAGATACGGATGTTGCAACTGTTGCAGAACTTTTAATGGTAAATATCTCCATTTTATCAAAAGGTGGTTGTTATTGGAGGGCGATGCCGAAACGTTTGCGTTATTTACCATTAAAAGTTACCATACTATAAATATCACCTTTGCTTTATGCATTTTACTTCCCAAGGAAGGAGCAGAGAAGGCTCTGGTCTGCCACATGTTTGCTCATTAATTCGTAATTGGCAATATATATATTTTTTTGCATTATTATTTATTGTGCAATTCGTACCCCATTTCCAATGGGGTCCAAATTGCACAATTAAAAAGTTATCAAAATTAATACATGATTAAAAAGGAAAAGAAAAAAAGTAGCATTTAAAAACCAAGATGCACCCAATTAACTAATAATTTAGATAGAACACAACAGTGCTCAATTATAATTATTGCAATTGAGCACTATTGCGTTCCTACAGTTTTTTGATGTGTATTTTAAATGTAGCCATATTAGTAATTAATTTTAAATTAGTTGGGAGAGCATTCCAGTCATTTAAATTAGTTGGGAGAGCATTCCAGTCATGAGATAGAGTATCGGAACAGTAATCTGTGGGCTTTGGGTTCAAAACCCGATGGGGACAATACGTTTTTCTCAATACAATTATTATCATTTCATCATTATATTAATATTAATATTTAGAATTGACATATATCAGCGACCTCTGTGGTCACTGATGAGAATAATGCCCTGTTAGAGGTCCGATTGTTTTGTTGTATATTTTAATATATAATTACATTTAACGAGACTCCATTAACATGACAAATATGAGTTTCACAAACGTGACGGTTTAATTGCCTTAAATTATTCAATCAGCTATAATGGTGAAAACTAAAATTAAATACAATTTTATGGATAGTAATAATAACTATTATAGGAATTTAAAACCTGCCGACAGTGAGAAAATTTCACAACTTATATAGTACTATATAATAGCATGTTGACAAAACAAAATTCAGAAGCAAGCCAAATAATGCAGTATTACAGAAGATGAAAAAACACAAACCAATCAATCTTTATTCGGTCTCGAACACTCAACTTATATGTCATACCACTAGATCAAAATGGTTTTGCGAAAATATATAAAATTGTAGCTCTACGTAAATATATAAATGGAGACCAAACCACCTTGTGTTAATGCCAAAATATCATGAGATACAGAATCGAAGAAAAAAAACAGCTTTTTAACAACACCATTTCTTTGTCTGTAGTAAGGCCTATATAGGTTTGTACTTGATATAGGCCTAATGTAGTCTAAATTATAATGAAATATATATTAATAGAGAACTCGAGAGATACCGTTAGGTAGATACTTACTCACTGACGAATATGTTTCTTTTACATTTGTCCCGTGGTTAGTATTTATAATGTTTATTTGTGTACTATCCACTTTTTCTTGACCATTGTGTTTCTTTCATATTTTTCTTTATTTTCTTACCGTAATTAAATTTTCCTAGATTCATATCTCAATATTACAAGCTCAATTGGTTTAGTACTGCTGCGTTACTCGTTTGTTTGATTCTATTAAAAAGCATCTGTGTGTAAAATGGTATTCTGAACCTGCTTAACACTTAACCTGGTTAAACATAATCACCGTCCATGTTAGCCGTTTCTATCTTTGTCAGATATTTTAAACGCATCCTGCATGGTATTTTTTCAAGTAAGGCTACGAGTAATTATGCAAAATTCGAAAACTTCATACAATATTAACGGTATATTAACACGTCGGAAACAGTGCAAAAACCTCGTAGCATTGAACTTAATTTTATTTTTCTATTCTTTGTTGATCTTCATATAATAATAATCACATTCGTAAGTCTGTTCTTAATGTTAGTTGTAAAATGTGTTCTTGGTTGGATAAGGGTGAATTTCTATTGTTATTAATGTGCTGTGTTCTTAACCGTCACGAGCTGACGCGCTAGTAACTACATAGGCCGTGGAAGAGCTGGCGAATAGAAGAAAAAAACTGCCTTGGGTTGCCATCGCCTGTGGGGATGTTGCAACCTGACACATTGATCATCATTCGACACAGATAAACACTGTATAGAATAGAAACAACGAATAACGGACAGCAAAACATAAAATCAAAACAAATTCAGCGAGACAATTACCAGCAAGCTTAACTTCTAATTTAACTTCTACGTTTTGTACTTCTGCTGTTCTCAGAAGGCTGTCCAGGGAGGTTCCGGCCCGTTGCCCCCCGGGCCTAGCCTGTTCATGGTTGTGGTGACGTGCGTCCATCAGTAGATGCATGTGCAGTGTACTTAGCTTACTTTATCTCTGGTGCAAATGCGCACATTATAAATCAAAAAATGAGACAAAAAAACTAAGGAATGTCAACTAAATATCTTTTTTCCTTCAACCATCAAAAATTGAAAAATAAAAGGAAGGTTTTTTGTAAGACTAAAAAAACTATACTCCTATCTAAAATACATCACACCAAATATCACCATCATTATAATCATCAACATTACCATCACCATCATCAAAATCATCACACTTAGTATAAACATCATCATCATCATTATAATCATCATCATAACAATTCCTTTTAATCCTCCTCATCATAATGATCAACATCCCCACCACCATTTTAAACATTGTTAACATTATCATCATCATCCTCATCATATTCATCATCATCATCACCATCATCATCGTCATCATCATCACGATCATCACTATCATCATTCTCATCATTATCAGTATCATCATTATCAACAACAAGAACTCACCACCTTCATCATCATCACAGCATCGTCCTCATTATTATTACCATCATCACTATTTCAACAACAAGATCACTGTAGACGTTGTAGACGTTCTGATTTTCAACCTCGAGGCCGGAGGTTCCCTCGCTGTGCATTTCGTTTGTATCCTTAGGCACGGCACCTTAGCTACGGCTGTCTCTCCTCACCCGGGAATAAAAGTGGATACGGTACCTAGTAGGTTCGAACACAAGATGCGCTGATTGCAGCTGCAACACTATGGAATTTTTCCCAGGGAGTTGAGTATGCATTCCATATGTGCTTTATCCAATGGCCGGGGTTGCGGAGCGCCAAGAAGTCTTGATGGCATTAAGCGCCATATAAGTTTAACTTTATCATTTTCGGTTTTGTGCTTAACTTTATTACTTACAATCATTTGTAGCTATTGTTTAAAAAAATGGTATACAATATAAAGAATCAACATTATAATAATAGTGAACGCTGTACGTGTTATTGTTACACCTTTCTAAAGACAAATTGAAAATTAATTTTATAGGCCAATTTCGTGTGTTGGCGAAGAATAAACAGAACAATTAATGGTAGGTACGTATGAATATTCATCAGATAAATTAATGTATGTACAATATTTTTTAACATGCTTTATCATCGGAACGTGTTACAAACAAGTACAAACACATAAATTACATAAGGTAATGTATGTTAATTCGTTTGATGCACGCTGTCAGCGATTATTTGACGTTTTTATTTTCAATAGCTAAATTGTTATTGAAAGAGAAAACATTGTTGGAACAATAGCAAATTCTGCATTTTCGATTTATTAGCTTTATGTAGCCCCGTAATAAAACTTGACTTTTAAGTATCATATCGTAAACTTGATATGCATCAAAATTATTAGCATATTTATATCTAAAATGTTAAAAAAGGTATAAAATAATGGTATTTATACATGGAAATCGATACAGACCATCTGTTGGTTTGTTTTCTTTATATTGTTTTTCTTTCACCTAAAAGTGAATATTTTTATAAATACAGGTCCCTAAGAGGTTAGGTGTATATGTAGAATTACGATAGTAAGCGCAATCATTTCTGTAAGCATTATAGTCGATCAACTTGCCACAAACTAAAGTCTTACTCTTAGTAACTCTGTTCTTGGCATATATTATTATTGCCAGCAAGCGAAGGAATTTTAATATGATTTGTATAAATACGCCTAATTATATAATAGTAATGGCTGTGATAATAATTATTTAATAATTTTAAAATTATAAATTTTAAAATGATTAAATTAATTTTACATGATATTTACAGGGATAAAAATAATAATTTTTAAAGAATATTATTGTTGTTATTGTTGTTGCTGTTTGTATTATTATTATTATTATTATTAGTAGTAGTAGTAGTAGTAGTAGTAGTAGTATTAGTAGCAGTAGTAGCGGTAGTAGTAGCAGTAGTAGCAGCATCAGTAGCAGCAGCGGTAGTAGCAGTAGTAGCGGTAGCAGCGATAGCAGAAGTAGCAGCAGAAGCAAAAGTAGCAGAAGTAGCAGCAGTAGCAGCAGTAGCAGTAGTAGTAGTAATTTCACAGATGGAGGAGCTTTACCACCTCAGCTCCACCATGGTTAGGCTGAGGTAAGACAATTTGTGATTATGGCACCTTTAGATGGCCAGAAATTGCACTCTCAAACTTAAAATTCCACCACTTGTAGTAGTAGTAGTAGTAGAAGTAATAGTAGTAGTAGTAGTAGTAGTAGTAGCAGCAGCAGCAGCAGCAGCAGTAGTAGTAGTAGTAGTAGTAGTAGTAGTAGTAGTAGTAGTAGTAGTAGTAGTAGTAGTAGTAGTATTAGTAGTAGCAATATGTACAGTAGTACCGTACTGTATGTAGCACCACCACCACAGTAGCAGCAGTAGCAGTAGTAGTATTCTTTGCTAAATTGGTTTTCTAATTCTTTTCGTAAATCTCTTAAAGACCATTTTCACAATTGATTCTATTCATTTATTATATATTCTTGGTGTTTTGCTAATTTATATTTATATAATATCTTTATATTATAAATACCAATCTTATATCTGCTCTTGTTTCTTATGTATTATTATCTAGAAACCACTTGACAGCTGATTAAGTTCGGTTTTTGGTTTACTCTCTCCTCTGTTGTTTGCTCTTTGTCAGTCAATTTTTATTGTATTTTTATGTTTTTGTATTTGCATGTTTTGTGAGAGAAATAAATGAAAAAAATGAAACTACTATTATTATCATTAGCATTGTTATTATTATTATTATTTTTTTTTTTTCTTTTCACTCTAGGCCTATCATTATGTTTTCATTTCTGAACCTGGTGAGAGATATCATTTTATGTATTTATTTTGATTTATGAGTTGATTATGACAATGTCCATCCAAGAACTTGTCAACTTTACATCAGCCTACATACGGGTTTCGTAGACAGCAATTATTTTCTGTCCTTCTGTTCGCGTATTTTGTTGACGAATCCGCAGTGACAGGAATGGAAAAACATTAGGTGCATAACCATATAATTTATCAAATTCATGCACATAGTAATGAATAATAAATTAAATATTATGTGTTTAACTTACTCAACAGAAATTCGCACTCCAATTGTGAGTAATACTGACGCGCGGCGTTGATTCGAATGGGTTACGCTGCGACGCAATTTATCATTTTAATGACCAGCCGACATTGTTCTGTCACCTTCAGAGCTACACGTCAAACCAGTACAAACTGCAATTATCAAAAAATTAAGTTTTAAAACAAAAAGCTTCCAAATAGAGAAAAATAATCATCCAATTTATCCTTGTTTATGAGCGTAGTTTCTTGACAGACAGATATCGCGTAGTCAAACAAGGGCAGATAGAGTATGCAACATCTGACATCGCTATTCTGCATGTTGAGCGGCTTCAAGTATGATAATAATCAATATCGTCAATTAAGGAAAAATAAATTCGTTTGAAACATATCGCAAAAATAAATTTGACTTTATATCAGCAATTCAACCTAGGTTATCAACCACTGTTGATATTGAACGCGTTTGGTTAACGCGGTTGACGCAAATCGGTTACGTAATAAAACGTGACTTCGAGGCGTGTACAGTGTATAGATTTAGCCACGAAAGCTGTGTTTGGATTCAAACGATTTAAAATTGGATGGGAGGGATTCTCATGTACCCTTCGCTTTCCTGATCGAACATCAACAATGTTATGATCTTCAGCAAGGCTATCGCTATCCGTAATTTCACACCGAATATGGTTTCAGGCCACAGATGCGAAATGCGAACTGTCCATGTACCTCAATTAATGCAAATCAATAGGTTTTAATTGAAGAATAATAACTGAAGGCAGCTTAGAGAGGATTCGAACGGAACCATATCGTAGCATTTCCTGTGCTACGTACGATAGATATGGAGACCCAAGCAAAGAGCTTCGATCTGACTGCACATAATCCGGGGACAATAAGCCACGAAGAATTAAAAACAACCCTTATGGTATATTGTAGTTTAATTAGACAATTAATTGTTTTATGTTGATAATCTTGGCGTCCATTATTAACTCAAACAAATCAGTACATTGATAAATAACAGTCTATCAGACGTTGTAAATTTGTTGTTGATTTATTACTTGGACAAAATTTGATCGTGTCTCTATCTGGACAAATTACATTTTTTCGTTTACATGTTTCATTGAATTGCGCACTGTATATTGTTAATAAAAACTTTCATGTGAATCAGATACTACTGTAAACGGATACGCTATAAATTCATAAATCTTACAAAACAGATTCATAATCATTGTCAGACAACAGCATTAAATAAAATAAAGTAATATAGTATCCTTATACGTTAAATTAGTGAATGCGTTATATCAATCGAATCAATCCATTTAAAAAATACCCTATATAATTTAACAGATTGAAAATAAATTTGTTCCTATTTGTCCTTAAATTAAAATTTAAAAGTGGAATATATAGACATATATATATATATATATATATATATATATATATATAATATCACATAATATCATATCATTTATCATCACATATCATACATCATATCATAATATAATACGAAAGGCTCACTTTGAAGCTCTTCTATAAAGTACATAAGTATGTTTATTATCATGTGTCATATTATCATATATGATATCATGTCATATTATAAATTAATATTATAAATCCTAAAGATAAATATTAAGCATAAAATGGCCTAACAAATCTAGGCCTATAATATAAATCAAGATAGCCGTTAACACTGTTAAATTATACATAAATCATCAAAGAAAGGTAAATACGTATTTACCTTTCTTTGATGATTATATATGATATATATATATACATATATATATATTACATCATATCATAATATAATTATGATATACATACTCGCTTTGAATCGCTACTATCAAATAAATAGGTATGTTTATTATCATGTGTCATATTATCATATATAATATCATTTCATATGATACATTAATATATAAATCGTAAAGATAAATATTCTCTGCATAAAATGGCCTAATATCTCTTTATATATTATTCATTTAAAGGGTATCTGTATCGATGTTTTCATCTTCCCCTTTTAAATGTTCAAGATGATGAAATATCCCACTGATCTCTATTATACGTATTGGCCTGGTGGGGATAAGACCTATTATAAGCATATACGTAAAGTATTTACAACAATAGTAGATTCAATCTGTGATACACCAACATTCCCTTTGTGGTCTAGCGGTCTGACACTCGCCTTGACAGCGAAAGGTCGCAGGTTTAATTCCCGCCGAAAGCACTTTTTTACTACTAAAGGCTAAAGACTGTTCGTTAAATGGCTATGGTTGATACGACTATGGCATATTGTTCCTGTATTTGAGCTAGTTTCTATTTGTGTATGTATGCTCACAGTGCTACGCATCAACTTATTATGTATGTATGTATGTATGTATATATATATATATATATA
>NW_022682587.1:354620-356298 GCF_011630105.1 Anneissia japonica | reverse complement strand
AGATGTGTATAAGAGACAAAATATATATATATGTATGTATATATAGGCCTATATATAGTATTTATATATATATATATAGTATCAATGTATGCATGTGCATAATATGATTCAAGTTGCCTTGAGAAATGCCATGTAAACGACACAGGATGAAGATACAGGTTAAAGTCGTAGACATAATATAAAGCAATATTATTTAATCCACAACTAAAATATTTCTGACACACATGCATTGCGGAGATATTGAACGAAACGATGAAGTATTGTATACAATGGAGAACAAGCAACGCATTATGATATAGAGTTATTATGTATATAATGACAGCAATATATATATATATATGTGTGTATATATATGTATATATATATATTATATATCGTTAGAGTATACGTTAAGTTTGAATATACATTACTAAACTGTATCATAATCCATTATATTTCTTTCGTTCCCTTTGTTCTGTATGTCTGTGCGAACTGATGATACCGCAGGTCGAATTAAGCAGTTAATTACATACAAATCGCCTCCCATGTCGTTTAATAGCATGCGTAATGACAGTACGACCCTACAAGACTGTGTCGACTGGCTGGTCGGAGTGATGACTTATAGAAATTAATAGACAGTAAATTATGCATAACTTTGCCGGGGTCTGTAGTAGTAGCTGGCCTAACATCATTATGGATGACGGGGTATTGTCTGTGATGAAGTAGCTTGTAATGATTATAGGTATAAATTTATTTTAAATTTTATTACAGATAATGAACTTTCTTTTTTATCAAGTGTATAGTGTATGCCATTGTTAATTAAATGTTACAGTTCATTACGCTACGTTAAGATAGAAGTAAAGGAGGTTTAGATAAGCAGCATATAATAAACGACTCCCTAATATATATATATATATATATATATATATATAATTAATATATAATAATGAATTAATTAAATGTTACAGTTCATTACGCTACGTTAAGATAGAAGTGAAGGAGTCAGTCAAGAACAACGTCAACACCGTTAAATTACATATAGGCCTAAATCATCAAAGAAAGATAAATGCAGTGTTCGAAGAAAGGACATGGTGGTACATATGTTACTGATTATTTCCAGCTGTACCTCCAGATTTATTTGGTTTTCACCCTCTCAATTGTGTAATACAATGTATCTGACGGTTATTTGAATCTGATCAACCATGAAGCATCTGTGATCTAATGGTTATGACGTTCGCCCTGACAGGTTCGAATCCCATTGGAGGCATTTTATTACACAATGTATTTATTTATACGTTCGTTAAGAGCTATGCTACACGATGTACCCTCATGTCCTTTATTTGAACACTGTATTTACCTTTTTGATGATTTATATATATAGGCCCCCTATATATATATATATATGTATATATGTATATATATATTTATATATATATATTTATATATAGGCCTATATATAAACACGTTTCACGTTAGTTCATTTAAAACTAGTTCTGCTTCCATACCTACAAAAGAGAGTAAAAAATTGCCTCAAATCATATTTGAAATACGAGGCCCCAGTGACTCTGATTGTTACAGTATGTCGTATATAGAAGAATATACACGAGTTAGAAATCCCGTTAGGTGCGATTATTGTCACTCACGTGGATTTCTAATCCTTGCCGTTTACAATACATATATATGTATAGGCCCTATATAT
>NW_022682587.1:348436-352795 GCF_011630105.1 Anneissia japonica | reverse complement strand
TAAGACAATGACTTTTATAGGACTTCATTCGTTGAAAAGCTACAGGGTAGCCTATGATGTTTCATCATGTCCTTATTAAACACTGTATATGTACCTTCGATAATTTATATAATATATATATATATATATATATATATATATATATATTTATTTATATATTTATATATATAGATTAAAAGGCAAAATACTGAAAAATAACATATATATATATATATATGTATGTATGTATGTATGTTAATGGGTGTATGTGTGTATGTAGGGGTGTATGTAGGGGTGTATGTATGTAGGCCTATGTATGCATGTATGTATAATGTACATTCAAGTGACAATATTCTGATTCTGAAGGCAAGAAATATGTATTTATGTTCGTTATGTTACCATACCAATAAAATATTATTTATGATGTTTATTGTATAGAGTTCATCACTCTATATATTATCATTCAACCTATTAGATATATTTTTTTGAAAATGAACAAATAAAATGAAAAATGTAAATCAAAGCATTGGTATGACAGGTCGTGTGTTGCCTGCAGTCTATGAATAAACGAATTTTATTCTCTACAACCTGTCATTGATGAACGTATAATGAATTTAGTAATGATGTAATAATCTTAAAGATTACACTGTGAAAGCTATTCATATCTTTAAAGTGCATGTATTATATATCATATGCTATGACGTCATTATTAATTGTGGCCCGCAATCTTTCTTCAGTGCTTTTTTTTTTAATAGTGAAAGCTTTGAAATGCTACAGTGGTAAGGCTACAGGCTTCCAACTAAATAGTCGGAGTAAAATGAATTAGCTAACAGCTTTGATGCATAGCAGGCACACGAATATGAAAGTTTGCATTACCACTTTTATGATAACAAGATATCACATATATAGAAAATATATAATCACATTGATGGATGACAGCACAGCTAATAATTGTTACCACTTGGTGTAAAATGGACAAATAATATTTTTACTGGGTCACATTGTTGAATGTAGTCTTAGAAGTGTAACCACAAACACCAAATTTAAATCAGCCGTTTTATTATCTAAATCGTTTGTGTTGCTGTTGTGTATCCTTTGTCAATAGCAATTAAAAACATTAGATTTAAAATATTCCAAAACTCAAACTCAAAAGAGTAATAACAAAAAATTTTACAAAAATCGAATTAAAATAAATTTAAACCAGAACATCAAAATATTGCACAAAAAAAGTTAAACAGGATTTTATTGTACCTGGTAGGATGTAAAAGATTGGGATTGAAGCTGGTCCGTGCTGAACTTACACGCACGACTAGGATTACTCCTCAGGGAGCCGAGGAGGTTGCATAATACTTATAACTGATTATGTTTCCAATAGCCTGAGGTAATGTAACTGCTCGCTAAAGTATGGCTTCCATTCTGTGATTGGCTGCAATCCAACGCGTAAACATTTACGCGTATTTTGGTTTGGAGAGGGCGCGAAACGCCATAAAGGACCTATTATAATGGTCCAAGGGGTGAGTGCGTTAGGGTGTTAATTTCATATTATTAAGATCTATGGCTTGGCTCCGGAGTATTAGCCATTTTATTTTATTATCATCCTTGGTTTGATATTTTGCTGCCTCCTGAAAGGAGGGGTTCTTGGGCGAGCGCCCCTTTTCGATACTCACTGGATCCACTACTACGCGGTGCGATTATTTCTTTCACGTGTGGCTCTGACTTGTTAGCGTGGAGTGTTACGTGACGTAGCGGCATGGAGTATGATTGATGGTTCATTGATGTTAACTATTATCAATTTCTATCGTAACGGGTTCTCAAACAATGCTGTTTGTCTCAGGAAGATGCCAAACGAAGTTCACAAGCCTTTCGGTATGGCGCGAGTGCGCCTTTCGCCGCTTTCGGCACGCAGGGCACCGCTGCAGAGTCAATCACTTAAGAGGCTCGGTTCATGGACAGGATATACACGTTATTTACCATTGGCAATAACGTGGAAAGAGTATTTGCTGAGTGTAGGCCTAATACTTGCAACGATACATGCTTTTACCAATCAGAGTGGTTCAAGTGCGATGTGATACAAGTTGTTTGGTACTATACTTTATAAATTTTTCAATACGCGCCTGTTAGAGTGTATTAACTGGTATTTTTGGATATGCTAATCAAAGAATGTTTCACCTATAACAAAACAACCATGTTTCAAAAAAATACCGTAACGGATTTTAGAATAAATCAACCGTTTTATCAAGAATTTAAAATAGGCCTATACAATAAGGTATTGCTTAAGATCTTGTTCAATATATTTTTTATATTGCATCAAATTTTTCCTATACATTATGATAGCCACACAGCCAACACTTAGTATCTAAATTTTCATAATAAATTTATGTCATATTCATTATTGTTATACTATACTCGTCTGTTCTTGTATATTTGTATAAGTGTATTTTTTTGTTCCTTGTTTATAGTGGGTTTTTTATTCTTCAGTATGATGAATTTACCACTTACCCAGAAATTTGAATACATAAAAATTGACAGTGGTATTTTTTTTTTACATTTAATTACTTATTTAAAATTAATCATTTAGTTTTCTATCTACAGAACTTTTATTACGAAAATCTGTAACAGTCAAGACAACACACTAATAATTAAAAAATAACACAGAAAGTATATCAAGGAAACTGAAAAATCTACCCTGGGATGTTCGACTTTAGTTAATGATTTTCTAATACAATTGGCAACGAATTTATCTGATTTCGAAGTTACATTTATTTAATGAATTCCAAAATGTATTTAATTGATTGATTGGTTTGTTAGTTGATTGATCGATTTGTTTTTTTGCTTGCTAAAATTGAAAATGAACTGGCATTACAATGATGATCCTAAAAAAAAAAAATAACAAAATAACAAAACTATATCAAAAAATTACAACCATAGACATATTGGATGATTACAGGCAATATAAAAGAAATGAAAATACATATTTATAAACATCAAAAT
Source organism: Anneissia japonica (assembly GCF_011630105.1). Lineage (NCBI taxonomy): Eukaryota > Metazoa > Echinodermata > Crinoidea > Comatulida > Comatulidae > Anneissia > Anneissia japonica. Next base: position 349,825 of record NW_022682587.1, on the reverse strand, counting down.
GTGATTGAGTGTTGACGCAGACATATTCTGTACATAGAAGCAGGGGCGTACGGTGAAAAATCTAAGGGGGGTCGAAACGAAAGCGCAGGGGGCAAGCTGAACTCGTGTCACCTTTTTGTCTTGGCTTGCTAAACACTTCTAAAGTATTCTGCGTTAAAACAAAGCACATATTGTTGTAATATTACTAGAGAGCCATTAGATCAATCGCACAAGTTTGTCGCCATTGGTACCCGCTAGCAACTAGGTGCATGCGCCGTTAGCAACGTGTATATTGCGTTTGTAGCCTGTTACTCATATAGATGCAAAAACAACCATGTACCTTTGACATTATCAACCGATTAACCGCCTTAAGCTAAGTACTATATTTGACTGTCGTCAGCCTTTGTACAAATTAATGATTATATACTTTATCGCTATAATCATTACATAGGCCTATAACCATTTCATTGTCCTAATAGCTGGTGAGAAATGGGGTAGTACTTTACCTTATGCCGCTTGCTAATTAATTATAACATTAAATGTTCCTATTCCAGGGGTCTCAAGTTGGTGGAGTGAAATTTCTACGAAATTTGTCGTTTATTGAAGTGTAATTTATGAGTACTTTTTTCGGTTTATTAATTACACATGTGACATGTTAATTCAACGTGTGTCATGCCGTTACCGAAAGCCAGTACCAATATTTAACAGAGAAATAGTAACTTTTTAAGTGGTAAACGATAGGCAAAATAAGTCATTTTCAGGTTTTATTGAATTTTTACGTGGTGATGCAAAGGCTTGGAGTTGTTTAAATTGTAAGGAACTTATATGAAAGAGAAAAATGTTGTTTAAGATTTGAGAAACCCGCACATTTCTAGGAACTTGGGAGGTCTGTTATTCGAGCACTGTTATTATCATTTACCTGGTTTGTTTTTATATGTCTATATTAGGCCTGTCTACTTTCTATAATAGATTATAACGTCTTTGCCCTAAACCTGCATAATAATGAGCTAATTAGCATCTGACTCCGTGGCGCAACGGTAGCGCGTCTGACTCCAGATCAGAAGGTTGCGTGTTCAAATCACGTCGGGGTCATATTTTTATTTTCATTTTTTTTTTATTTGTAATTTACAATTTATTTTGGACAATAAAGAAATCTGTATTTTTAACTAGGTTAACGCCTATAACCATGGACCTATAATAAGACAATATATCATAGCATGGAGGATGATCTACCGTGCAGTGGGTCAATCAATACGGTAGTAATGTTCAATTTAAGAATAATAATATTAAAATTATCAATTATTTTTGACTGATTTTACTTAATTTTCATTTGAAAAGCAAGTACAGTACAAAAATTTTACTTTAGAGCAAAGCTCAAATGTTGGTAAACATTATATATATATACTGTCT
>NW_022682587.1:341272-348098 GCF_011630105.1 Anneissia japonica | reverse complement strand
GTACAATACATAGAGAAATAATATACGCCTACCCATGTAGGTCTACTTTATCTGTGTACAAATACATATCAATCAAATCGTTTTAACTGTAATATTTTCTTTTCGATTTAGAAAGGAGGATTAATAAAAGATAATGCCTCAAACCCAAGAGAAACCATCTTATGATTGATTGTTTTAATCCATGCGTCATGGTCTCGGTAATGAGATTACTTTATACACTCTCTGTAATCCTTACGCAGTTTTAAGAAGTGATGTAGCGGAATACAAGGATGTGTATGCTCGTTGTGAATAAATACGTTGAGGGCGACATACTAAGGATATGATTAATCACAAAGTTTTTGCCTGTTTAGGCCCTGACGTAAATTAGGCCCAGGAGGTCTATCGTAACCTTTTTTCCATCCTTCTCCCGCTTCCGGGCAAGAAATTCGGCCTATGTACAAAATATAGTCAGTTTGACCCCCCCCCCCCGGGGCCAAATTCACAAGCAGTCAAGGTGGTCTGGAGAGTGCCGAATTCACTGTGGCTTAATAGATAGAGTCATAGACTAGGGGATGTGACACTGGTTGGCCTACTTCTTGAAAGAAAATCGATCCCACCTCATCCTTTGGGATAGATCAACTGGAATAATTTAAGCCCCAATGGGAATTGTTTTGCACCAATCTTCTTCCTTACCTACTGGGTAAAACGGTATATCAAGCTATTTAGCTAAACTGAAGACTAAGCGGAATGAACATAACTACATTGATAAATGTTCAGCGGCTATCCTTATACTTGTCTATCGTCAGAGAATAATGGAAGTATTTATATTCTGGATATGCTCCGGCAATTGTAGAAGGTTATGTAAGATAAGCGAAGGCATGTGCGGATTGAATAATAATTTGAATTTTAAAAACAAGAACACGAATAGACTATTCAACCATAATCATTCTTGAGAAAATATAATTTAAGTAGTACTAAATTACTAATTATAGTAGGCTTACATAATTTAGAAAATATTGCCATCGCTAATAATATTAATAGTACTACTAATGATTGTATATAATTTTATATACTTTGATAATGTACAATTTGATTTATTTTTAATTGTAAAAATGTATTTTGCGAAAATGTAGTACATTATTCAATTTTTGATGGATACTGTATTAATCAATTTGATGGATACTAGATGCTAAAAAGCAGTACAGTTTTATAGATGAATCCACGTATATCGTGGTTGCGGAAGAGCGTATCGAATACGCATGAATGTGCGTATTGGATACGCGTACCGGATGCGCGTATTGGTTACGCGTACCGGATGTGAGTACTGTCATAAGTATTCAGAAGAGTAGAATTTTCAGTACAGGAGCAAACATGGTATAATCTCATGATAATTACTATAATCATGGAGGTATTATCCAGATGTTTTACAGTATAAATACATACGGTCTGTGATGAAATACAAAAACAATTTGATTCAATAATTTTTATCGGAGTATGTAGGCCTATTACTTTTTATTGGAGTATTGAGATAATATTCCATCTTCTTATTATGTTTTTAGTATATTCCATGTTTAATTTTATTTAACCACAAACAGTATCTGTTTATTGTATTTATTTTCATTTTACTTTATTCAATTCGGCAACACAATATAGATAAATACAAGGTGAATTGGTGAGCCTTGGAGTAACAAAGTGTTCGAAGAACACTGTCGTCGTCATAATGATGTGCAAATTCGTAACCAAATACACACATATAAAACAGAAAATACATTTCAATAGAATTATTACAACATTATTATGATTACAATATATAATAGGCCTACTACGACTATTTCATGAATTCTCAACACTCTCAAATTATTATTATTCCTATCGTATAATTTCATTTCCAAAATTGTGGAAGTCGTCATCCCGTAGTAGTTTATTCACGAACCGTGGCAAGCAAAATGACAGTGACACATTTCTCGAGTTCATGGCTTCTGACCAGCTGAAGGCAACTTTAGTTTATGGTATTACTGTCAAAAGTGATCACGAGGAGGGGGAATTATCGCGTGTTCGGAAGATAGTTCTTTGATATACAAAATAACTGTTGATAAGCAGTTATGCATTATTAAGCCTATGTGACGGCATGGAAATTAGATTTATTTCTCCGATTTCAGAATTTGTAATACATTTGTATTTACATTACAAATACTAGCAACAATAACGACAAATAATTATACTGTAATAATAATAATAATAATAATAATAATAATAATGATGATGATGATGATGATGATGATCATCATCATCATCATCATCATCATCATCATCATCATCACCATCATCATCATCATCATCATCATCATCATCGTTTTATTATGTCATGATGATTTGGAACTGGTTTTTTTGTTCAGCTATTGTTATTTTATGTAAATCAAATGAACTGTATTATGTCATTGACTTTTTTTATTGGATTTGTAATACAATAACAAATATTAATATTAATGATATTGAAATAATAATAAAAATTATTATTTATTTTATATTACTGTAAAGTTTTATAGAAGTATGTACATCGAATATAACCATTGATTATAAAAACACGGATAAATATTAGATCGAAATACATTTTTCGGATAGCCCAACATTGTAAAAGTTTTACTGGAAGCTTATAAATATATGTACCATTGTTTTACCTTTTGAAAATACACACTATACAATAAACAATATAGTAGTAATGTTTTTTAATACAGATATATTTGTAATTGTTTAAAGACATACCTCATTTGGGGCGAATTGCAAACTTTTGATAAATATTTGATTGAAATACTTTGTTGGGATAGCGTAACATTGTAAAAGTTTTTACTATCAGTTTTTAAACGTTCATGTGTGCAGTACACCCACATCACTTATACGATAGTAAAGAACTAATGCGTATGGTGATGATGCTACCTATAATAATAATATTATTGAATTCATTAAATTCATAATTCGAATTTATGACTGGAAGCTTATAAATATATGTACCATTGTTCTATAATACCTTTTGAAAATACACGGTATATTATAAACAGAGTAGTAATGTTTCTTTTAATATAGATACATTTGTAATTGTTTTTGATAATAAAGACATATACCTCATTTGGGGAGGGGGATTGCAAACTTTTGATTGAAATACTTTGTTCAGATAGCGTGACATTGTAAAAGTTTTTACTATCAGTTTTTAAACGTTCATGTGTGCATACTGTCTCTTATACACATCTAGATGTGTATAAGAGACAGGTAGTAATATTTCTTTTAATACAGATATATTTGCAATTGTTTTTTTATATTTTATACATATAGTAATTTGGGGAGGGGGAATTGAAAACGCCTTTGGCAATCTATTAAAACACTGAAATGTTAATTAATCAATAATCAAAATTAATCATGTGATGTCATCATGGCCGTATTTAGGCATGCCACGTGTTTTGTCAAATAAAGTTGATAGTCTGTGAAGAGCTTAAAGGTTGATAAAAGAAAGAAAGAAAAAGAAAAAAATGATCGCCTAAAACTTATCAGAGGTTATTTTCGGGCATCTAGAAAACAACAATTTCGCCTGGCGGGACATGGCCCTGGACCCCCCTAGGGTGGTGTTATCTCAATCGGGGCCCCGTCTCGGACATCTCTGGATCCGCCTCTTGCCTTGGATAGGCATACAGTATAGGAAAGCTAGTATTTATACGTCTGGTTTTGAAGCGTTTATTTCCTCAACAAAAATAAATATAGAGTACGAATGAACTTTATTGTTTCATTTCATTTCGGTACATTACGAGGATAACATTAGGGTCGTTATGTATATAAAACATTAAGGAAGAAAACACTTCAATAAATATATGGAATATAATAAAATAAATCACACTTTTATGGTATGTTAGATAAGTATATGGAAAAAATAATCTGTTGTCACGCTTTATTATAAATAATAGTCATAAATACAAGGCCTAATATGATGATAATAATAACAATGATAATGATAATGATAATAATTAATAACAATAATGCTAGTGTATTATTGCAGCTATTATCCTGAATTAGGCCAATATTCAATGTGAATTTCATACATACCGATGCTTTTCATTCCCTAATCATAATAATATATTTAGGTTAATATATTGATACAAGAAGGTTATTATACTATTTGAATGCAAATGGTATTTAAATACAATTAGAATTTTATAGTTTAATTTTAATTTTAAATTTTAATTTAAACAACACCTTCATACGTCAGTGAAAAAAAATCTTTAAAAGCGACTGAAAAATGACAGTAAAAAATGTAAAATTGGTTTATTTTAATTGCTCTATTAGTGTTGAAATATCAATTATGCTATTGTACCGCATTCATGGTATTAACTCATATCCCACCATATTTATATTAAGCCCTTCCATTATGGTTTGGTAGCAAAAAGAGGGATTAAAATATCTGGAAAGTATGTATATTAGAAATAAATATGACTTTTTTAAAGAAAACTTAAAATAATACTACAGCATTGAACAATGGCCATTGTTTACGATTGTATCAATTAGGTTTGAAAAAATGGAATTATCAAACATGACATTAATGGCTGTGGAATACTCCTTGAGCAAGTTCGACATTTGTAAGTTGATTCTTATTGACCAGTCTCCAAAGCATCCGAACTTGACTAGGCCTGTGGTAGGCAACGGTACCTTTACTTACTTTACTTTATATTGTCAATATGTTAACATCATCTGCCATCCATCCATTCATCCATCCGTCATGTTTTTTGTTAAAGGGCACATAAACGAAGAACTCCACAACCGCTATATTTTTTGGGTTTTTTGTGAATAAATACGATATTTACTAAATACGATATTTCATCATAAATCTTATTCCCATCCGTCTTTTTTAAATTGTTTTAAAACAAACTAGATCGAAGACAGAAGCCATGCTTCCCAATTAACATTAAAGTAGGATTTAAGTTGAAATTTATTCATAATTAAATTTCCATTTATCTAGTTAAGTGACAGTAACCATATCGATAATTGTTGTCCTGCATTAATATATGTAAAATCTAACGATTATGAATAGTAGCATAAGAAGTAATAAATCAGTGTCTGATTTGGTTCATTCTAAAAAAAAACCCCAGATTTTTGTTTGGTTGGGTAAGTGAGTGGGTGTTTTTAGTGGGTGGTATTAGTGTGTGGGTGGGTGGACGTGTAGGTAGGAGAATGAGTGAATGGATGGATGGAAGGGTAACTGGATGGGCGGGTTGGAGGGGTGGGTGGATGGATGGATGTATAGGTGAGTGGATGGAAGTATAGGTGGGTGTATGGACGAGTACGTGGACGGACGAACGAACGAACGAACGACTGAACAAAAAGATGAATGAATGGCTAAATGAATAGATTAATGGATATGTGGATTGATGAATAAATTGATGGATGAATGTGTGGGTGGGTGTATGGATGGATGGGTGGATGAATGGGTGGTTGGTGGGTGGATGGATGGACGGACGGATGAATGGATGGATGGACGGATGAATGGGTGGGTGGGTGGATGGATCGATGGATGGATGGATGGATGGGTGGGTGGTGGAAGGACGGATGGATGGATGGACAGAAGAACGGACAAGTGGATGGTTGGATGGATGAGTGGACGAATGGATACATGGATAGATGGACACATGGATGGATAGGTGGATATATGGACGGATGGATGATTTGAATATAAAATGAATGAATAAATCGATGGATGGATAAATAAATATCAACGTTAATTCAAACATCTGAGTTCGTGTAATGACCTACAATTATATCCGAATACAATATCTCTGTAGCCATACCGCTGTGTCGTTAATCTAGTATTAATTAATAGTGGTTATGTCTCTGATTTCTGGATGTTAGTATAGATATATTCTGAAAAGGCTCGATTGCCAGATAAAATAAGCTTCGTGGTCATCTATACACATTATTTTTGCTACTAACATTACATAATAATAGTGATATAACTATGTAAAGTTAGGTGGGGTACTAGTAGACCCCCGCCCCCGTAGCAAATCTAGATTGTTGATCGAGTGTAGGCACTAAATTTTGATAAATCAATTTGTAATTTGTATTTTGTTGTTTTTATTGTAGGCCTACTTTGATGCGTCGTTTATTTATGCTCGATATAAATGTACTACGCGCTACATAAATGTAACATTATTATTATTATTATTATTATTATTATTATTATTATTATTATTATTATTATTATTGTTATTATATTATTATTATCATTTTTATTATTATTATTATTATTATCATTATCATTATATCAACAATATGTTTTCTTTTTCGTTGCTTTATTAAAAAAAATGAATCTGAGATGGGAAATGGTGCACCTGACTGTACAAACACGTCTGTAAAAAAATATGTTAACCCTTCATATTATTATCCAGGTAGCCAGACAAGCTTTCACGGCCGCACCCAGCCCTGATCATACCAGCAAATTTATAAACACTCTATTTTTCTTAAAACATTGTGCTGTTGAGCATATTTACATCAAATGAAACTATATGCATTGTCAACAATGATTCAGAATAACATCGCATTTTTAGCTGGATGAAGGTTTCTTTCATCTTCGATAAATATATTCTGCTATTCTGATTAATATGTAGATTTATAATATAAGAATGCAGTCCATTTCGTATCATGTTGTTGTTATTATTATTGTTCGTTCAAATAACAAGAGATAAATCATCCTGAACTTGAAAAATTAATTTATACCTGTTTAGGTTTGTATAATTTTGTATACGTAATGCATTTTATAACGGGCTCTTAATGATAAACAAAAATATAAGTTACGTGCTATACATCAATATGT
>NW_022682587.1:338706-340211 GCF_011630105.1 Anneissia japonica | reverse complement strand
ATATGTTTACTGGTTTGTTTTGTTTTTTTTTTTTTTTTGGTATTTAAACGTTATTACTACTATTACTATACCTATATATTTTTTAATTTAATTAAAATTTTTTATTTTAATATTTTTTATTATTTTAATATTAATATTATTATTATTATTACTGTATATACAGGTTTTTGTCTAAGTTTGTTATAATATAGAAGAATGTTTAATATTACTCTATAAAATATATTTCTTAATTTTATTATATTATTAATATTATTATTATTAATATAATTATTGCTATTATTATTATTATTAATATTTTGTTAGTATATATTGTTTTTGTTTAAGATTGTTGTAATGTTGCAAAATATTATCAATTTAATATAATATCCTATTATATTGTAAAACACGGTCTTCTTTTCTACGACACTTTCATTGTATTTTAATGTCGAATTTCTAATTTGTATATGTATATGGTGTGATTGTAGGTATATGTATATACTCTATGAATAAACTATATTGAAAGATATCCATGATATCATAGTAGTATACATTTTAGTGAGCGTAGGCGCATAATGTTCTGATTTTTCCTCTGCATAATATTAGTCCTAGCAAAAAATATAACGGCCTACGCTACGTCATGTTTTGTTTACTTTAAATAGCATCGTGTACGTGTACCTTGTAAGTTTATATTATGTTTTAAAGGAGTAGGCCTACTAGTACCAGTAGGAGAAATGTCAATTTTACTGCGCAAACAAAATCGAATTATCTGTTGTTTTGGAGAATTAACCAAAACGACATAGTACACAGCTTTATAATAAGATATGATAATAATTGATGGGTTTTGGTCGTCTACTGCAACTCAACTCATTCCACAGACAAATGGATACATCTTTGTATCCAATTATGTTTAGTCACCTAACAATATTCCAGCAACTATTGTCTATTATTTTCTCTTTTGACTCATTTCTCTACGGCTGAGACAATGCCCGGGCCTCGTCCCACGTGACGCGGTCTAATAGTTGCAAACAGTGTAATAGCTGAATAGATAGAGGCAATTAGTCCCGGGAGTGCGATCTATGTCGTCGTCGGTGATTTCGTGAAGAAAAATAGCCCAAAAGGCCTAACTTTATCACTCTCCAATTTATATTCCTCGTAGTTATCTTTTTTCTTTCTAAAATAAAAGGTATTTTTCTGTCTTGGAAATTGAATGAAAATAACATGCATAGACCTATATAATATAGATACTATGTTATTATTATTATTATTATTATTATTATTATTATTATTATTATTATTATTATTATTATTATTATTATTATTATTATTATTATTATCATTATTATTACTATTACTATTATTATTATTACATATACATTAAAATAAAAAAGAAATACAAATATATAAAAATATGTATATATATGTTCCTATATATTATTATTCCTTTTTTACCTTAATAAATATAAATGTTTATATCCTATAAATATATTTATATATAGGCTTATATATAAATAAATTTAAATACTTAC
>NW_022682587.1:329481-338559 GCF_011630105.1 Anneissia japonica | reverse complement strand
AGGCTTGTTGCGTAGCACTGTACATGTAGTAGACGCAATATGAACATATAACAAAATAGCAATAAGTGCTCAACTATAGAGCGATGTTATAGTCGTATCAAGCATAGCTTATCAATGAATGTTCTGTATTCAGTTAGGCCTATATGGAAATGTGTAGGCCTATCCAGCGGGATTTGAACCTGCATCCTCTTGCGATCAATGTTGGTGCCAAGCTTTGTCCACACTATTGACTTTTCTAATGACAACAATCTGTTGTATGCCTATATATGGTCATTATATTATGTCATCATGACCATATTTAGGCATGACACGTGTTTTGTCGAAAGACAAGGCTTTATATATACTGCTTGTCTACAGAGAGCTACCTACTGACACTTAGCCGGAGCTATGTGCAAGCGGTGATTTTATAATGTTATAAGCCTACATTAGGGGAAAATAAGTTGTTCAAATCACGACTTATTAACCAAATGGACCACTGGAGCTTCTTTGGAAATTCGAATCCGATAAGATAACCAACTGATTGTTCACAATTTTGCACATTCGTAGTGGAAAAATGCTGGTTCTTGATTCACTACAGATAGATAGACATTTTTAAACGACAAGACAGGATCTCCGAAGATATTTTTATAAATAAATCATGGTAGAATATAAACGCTAAAACGTCTTGCATTACGACTATAATTATATATAAATACTGAACTTTAAAGAGGAATCTGTGATATATCATCCTAAAGTCACTTCAAAGGAAATAAAACCACCAATTATAGCCTTGCGTATGTCTGTGTCAATATTGAATTTTAGTAAAATAATTGATGAAATAGTACAATGTTTTCATTAAATGTGAATGCGTATTATTATCTAAACATGGTTTAGTGAGGGCACGTTCATCCATTCACACCTTATGAAAATGTACACATTCTGACCACTTCTACTGCGTGTTATGAGTGTGACTGTAACTGTAATAGTAACTACATTTTCATAATATTCCTATGTATGCTCCGAATGACTTATGTATTGTGTGCGTGCAATTCGTCCCGCCAATTTCTTGAGCGAGCGAAAGTAATGGCTGTGCGCGGGAAAAACGCCTCCGGCCTGCACTGACATTCACTCTCATGGACCAGTTCTAAATAATGCTTTGTTCCGCACTTAACGGTTTTGTTGAATATGTCAAAAAGGCGGGTAGACAACATAAACATACGTATGTAAGCGTTGCCATCATTTTTTTGCGCATTTATTTGATCTTATTATTCTGCGGATTAAATTAGACAACGAAATATAGTCTGATCTTGAAAGGTAACCCGTATGTATATCATACAACTACCAGAATTTCAATTAAGAGTTCCTGCGTAAACATTGCGCCATTTGTTAACATAATAGATACGATTGTGTCGTAGGGCAAACTGAATACTCGGACTAGTCAATTAAAAGCAACATAACATTATATTACTGAGATGATTAAATATTGCTTCTGTGTTCTTTTATTCTTTTGATTGGACTAATGATCGAGACGGAAGTGCAATGGCTTGTGGTCGTGATGGTTTTTCTGCAAACTTACATCATTATTGTACAATTATTGGGTCATTTGTCGATGAGAAAATGTTCGGTTGAATACAAACAGTCCTAAATCTAATCAAGAAGCTTAAGTAATGTCGTGGTTATGATATAAAACAACAATAAGCTAAATCATAGTTTGAACTGTGCATGCCCTTACTATGGTCATCCGACATTAAAAAAATAACTATATACATACACGTCACCCAAAATAGGTTTATATCTATTGACCTTGGATACCACTGGATACGGACATGCGAAGTTCAAACCACGAAATGGCTTATTTAAAAAAACTGGTAGCTTAGCCTACTTTATGTTTAGTGAGATTTCAAAGATATACTGTTTGAATAGGCTATTTGGAGAATATATTTCGTATAATATGTAAAATATAAATATAATAGGCCTATGTTTGTATATTTAAAATAAAGTATTACTGTATCTTTTAATTGAATATTAAAAACGAGTTAATATTTACAATGCAGTACTATTTCTATATCTTTGTATAGACTCTTAAATAGGCTGGTAATCCATTTTAAGAAGTTTGGTAGTATATCAGCGAAATATGTACTGATTGAATTGTTTTTCGTTAGAAGTTGGTTACTTAGTTGATCCCTTTTAATTGTTATGTTTTACTTTAACTATGTGGGCATAGATCCCCCTACCAATATTTTCCACTTAGCAACTACAAAAAAAATGACACAAATATGTGAGTACAAGGATTATCTATTAGACCAGATATTTGCATTATATTTTTAATTTGGTCCCGTCAGTTGACTTCCCCAGCCCACCTTGGAAAAAGACATAATTTCATGAAACAATGTAACGTCAGATCGCAGGCACGTTCAACAATGAGGGCGCATAGCATGATATATTTGCTTTTAACAAGAATGTAAAACGTATTAGGCCTACCTCTTGATTTAAGTAAACTATGAAGAAACTGTGGGAAATAAAAGCGATTGACGTTTTCAAATCAATTTTAGCGCCGTTTTTTGCAACAGAGGCCTAGACCTAACGATCCCGAAAGTTTGGTTGGACGCACACGTCATTTCACAGAATCTGTTTCGGGAACGCATTAACTAAAAGGGTAATGTGTTTCGAATAGATTTGCAATTTATTCTTCATTTTTTACCGATCATAAATATTATTAAACCTTATCATATTGTAGTAAAACTGCGATTACTGTCGCAGAGGTAGTGTCAGAAACTCGCATGTGATGCGTAGACAACTTAGTGTTATTCTGTTTAATGATTCCCAAACGTCTTATCTCGTTGATAGCTTCTCGTTTTCGACCGCTAAGTCTTTAACATAAAACGAGAAATCCGAAGCATCATGACACACGAGAGGATTTCAGTAGTTAGTATATGCGCAGAAACGAGACAATATTTGATTATTCATGTTAATAACTTGAACATTCGACGCAATTGGAAAAATAACGTGTACACAAAATAGCATCTTCGCTTAACAACAGCAGATGCGGACCGTCCCACTGGTTCGGTTAATGCCGCGCTGCAAATGGCTATTTCGGTCGTATTTCCGTACGCCAATCTCTCCAATTAGTAATCAAAATATTACTGAGAGTGTGTTTTATTGCTTTACTAGCAACGAACATCATTCCCTCCCTCTGGCTCTCTTCCTACTGTCTAATTAGTGACGCGAAATAAACAGTGATAAAATTTTATAATTACATCGCCGAGAAATTTGTGCCGTTAGCGAGGTTCGTGCGCGAGCGATAGCTCTTCACGCGACTCTGCTCCGCAGCCATCTCGGTCGTCAACTGTTCTTAGCATGTCTGATTTAGCGCTGTAGAGCCGAAGTATTTCATTTGCTAACTAGTTCGTGTTAATCTGGTGTTTTCAATTTATTACATTATATTGTGCACGACTATTAGATTTAAAAACAAGAGAAATTGAAGTAAACGATGTGCGTAGCCATCATTACTATATCTAATTAAATGTTTGGCCCGTTAAATACAAGGACACTTGCGGGAAAAAAGTAGTTACACACATAGGCCAATAATAAAATCATTCATTATCAGAATTAACGATATACCGGTACCCTCTGTAATAAAATATAGGATCTTTTTAAAATAAATTGAATAGCTAATTTAATCAAATACATTATTGGCATTAATAGCACACATATATAAAAAACATAAAACAACATGTGTTGATATAAAACTGACTAAGTTGAGTACTGTACCAGTCAATGCAAAGGCTTATACAAAAGAAAATAGAAATAATATGTTCTATATGTCTGTTAAACTCATTCAAATTTTCAAATAAAAGCTAACTTACTTAGATATGCAAAGTAGGTAATTAAACATTTCATTGTGACAACATACGGACGAAAAAAAATATCATAAATTGTATTTATGTAGGTCTACTCCCTCGCACTCCCGGTGCAAGATTTAGTTGTGTCTATAGAGATAGGGACACTGAATCAGAATCAACTATCAATGTTAAAGCTTGACGACGCCGTCAGCTGATTGTCGGCGGCAGTGCAGTCTGAGTCGATCGTCCGTCGCGCGTCTCGACATGTGTGTTGTGGTGTCCATGAAATCATATCGACTCCACTGAACGTTGACCGACGCATCACTGTGGTCTTAAATGTTGCATATTCGACCATAGGAAAGATTATGAAGAGATAACAAAAATATGACCTACGGTATATGGTAAGCAGGCTGGCCTAATCTATTTAGGATGAATGATACATATTCCATTATGAGTTCGAAGGACGGTTATACTGTTGAAGTTAATGTCGTTACAATTATGATGATGATAATAATAATAATAATAATGATGATGATGGTCATGGCGATGATGATGATAAATCATGATGATGATGATGATAATAATAATGATAATGATGATGGTGTTGATTTATTATGGTGCTGAGGATGTTGAGGTTTGTCAAGAGGATGACGATAATGATGGCGATGATTAAGGTGATGGTGGTGATTATGATGATGAAGATGATAATAATAATAATAATAATAATAATAATAATAATAATGGTTATGACATGACGATGATAATAATGATGACGATAATGATGAAGATAATGATAATGGTGAGCAGTCATGCTGTCGTCATAAGGCTGGGAGCTACTTTAACACCGAGTATAACGGTGATGTTATTTGAGTGTTTTATAAAACTAAATTGACACTACTTAACTTAATGTTACTGAAGGCAATCTTCTGAGATTAAAGTTGTTTTATAAGCAATGTTCATTGAGATACTTTCTGGTTACTTTCATTGTTTGTTTTTGGCATAGACCTACATTTAATTATATTATTAATACCTTCTTTCAGAAATTATCTTTAGGTGTGTGATCTCAGAATAATGAATATACAAATAAGTAGAGTACAAATCAAAGCTAACGAAGGGGGTTTTTTTGTTTTATTTTTATTTTGTTTTGTTTTGTCTTGTTTTTTTGTGACTGTTATAATGAGTGTGGCATTTCGCATTCAATTCCGTCACAAAAGAATTGTCTACTGCCTAGGCATGTAAAAGCAATAGTCTCCAGGCGTATCTTTCTTCCCTTTGTCAATGCTTCGCCTTACCCCGTACCTAACGTCACCATATTATAAAGGCAGGAAGATGAAGGTAGGTAGGTCACGTGACCTTATTGCATAATTATACTTATTAGTTATTAGGTACCGGTAAGCACACTACTTAGCCTACTGAACAGATTTTCAAAAATTCGCTTAAAACCAATGACTACTTTATCAATCATTATTACTTACTCTTACTACTTACAGGCCGCCTTCAAGTTAAACACAATTAGTTGGGAACCAAGGCTGTAAAGTACAGGTTTATAGCAATTCAGCTGTCGACCTTATATAATGACTTTTCTGTAAATGAGTTCGTTTTTTGATAGTTGTCTTTGTTCAGAAATTGTTAAATCAACATTTTGTGGAAATGTAAAAGATTGTACTTTGGGCATTCCCGAGTGTCTATGTTGTTTTTTGTTTTTTTTTTTGTAAGTTCATTTCAACAAAATAAACGATACGATGGTATTTATAATGTTAAGATGATGTTGTTGTAATGATGACGGTGATTATGATTATGATTATGATTATGAAAATAATGGTAGTGAGGATGATAATGACGATTATGATAATGCCAAAATATAACTATACCTGCTCATTTTCCATTTGTTTTCAGAATAGGCATATCATCAACTGTAACACATCCACGCTAACATAAATTATGCCATTAATTTAGCCAATACTAGATTTGTCAACTGATTCTTGTTTGTTATTTTTTGTTACACTGTTTAAAAATAAATAAATAAACGAATTAATGAAATATGATGTCATGGGATCAACCATTAACATACAAAATAGAAATCAAACAAACCATTATTTTTACTTCAGAGCCTGACAGTAGACAGGTGGACACTCTCAGACACTTGGGCATGCGCGAGATGAAAAGGCAAAAACTCCACCTGATATTGGGTACGGATTGTACAAAAATCGGTGGATGTGGACACGGGCGGGAGAAGGTCATTGACTGACGAGATGAGTCCGATCAGTCGACGACTTACAGAGCTATGATCCCTATAAGCTTGCAACCATCGATTCAGATTTACAACATTTTGGAAGCTATGATCAAGGTATTATATTTTAACGGTTCTGGCAACCCCGTGATGAAGATGATCCGGACAACCGCCATGATAAGATCTCTGGAGACAAGATACGTTGTGAAAAAACCGTGTGATTCAACATTAAAGCTTGAAAATAATTCAACTGGACAGGGCACTCGCTGAGGAAATAACGAAGTATTTAAGCCTAGATTGTTAGTTTCAAGATAATGTTAATTTTTTTATATTTCATTATTATTATAAATATTTAATCTATAACAATATTATTGTCTTTATTTGTATTACTTTGAAAAATTCGTATGAGCTTACCTTAAGGCTACGTTGACCGATAACATATCCATATATTCGTGAGCTAAATATTCTCTTTTATTTTGGCCTCTGCAACTGTTAAAAATAAAGAATCTGAGAGGGAAACGAAGAGCTTCTTCTACTTCGTCTGTCGTCTGCTAGTGTTAATAATGCAACAAAGACTGCAACAATTATGGAGAAAGCGTATACAAACAAATTCAAATGTATTCGTCAACTGCATGATAAGTACGCCTTTTAATGAAAACATTATTCTCTATCCAGTTCCAAGCTGCATATTTTAAGCATTAGTGATTGTAAATTTCTTATTTGATTACGCGTAAATGAGATGGAGTGCATAAGGCTATGTCTTAAAATTCTGATACAGATATAAGGGCAATGAATATTAAGTTCCGCAGACGACATTTTGTACTTATTCATCGACTGCTCAAATGTTTTCTAGTGCAATTGATTATTTCGACGGTGTAACATCTACGTGATTTGACTCGGGGATGCATATTTTGCAGATGTGTATACGAATGCGTGTTGTGTAAAGTAACAAGCGTTACTCGCAAATCTAATCTTTATTTATGTGATCATTCAGACGAAAGGTGTGTAAATATTTATATACATAAGCACATAAATGAATGTGAAAAACGCTAGGGTGATTCTACGACTTAAATTGAGCGTGAATGAACGGTTTTGTGAAAGTTTGAAAAAGTCGTTACGGCAACATTTTCCAAATAAAAAAATCGTGTGTACATTTTGAAAAACAAAACGCTTGGAGACGCTTTTTCAAAAAGAATAAATTTACAACCTTTGGAGGAAGCTTGTGTTTATCACTGAGTGTTGTGATTCGCTCAGTGGCGGGTTTAGTCTTATAACTTGTCTCCATCTCGCTTACTGTATATTTGGAAATTTATCGATTTAATGCGGATATATATGGATTAGTATGCTTGGGGCCAAAACATTGCTAAGAGATACAGATGAAATATTGATGTTGGCGTCCATGAAATGAACTTAAGGCATTATGAATACTGATAGATTTTTCTTAGTCTGTTTCTAGAATGATTCGAATAAAAACTTTATATTATAAAGCACCGTTTATATTCTTTGTTATATCATGATATATTTTTTAAGAATATAATAAAATACGATATTTGTTTGTGTATTGTGCGGGTTTTTATACCAACCAATGTTCATTTGTTAAAATAATAATAACGATAATAATAATTTAGTTTATGATATTGATAACAAAACTAATATATTGATAGTAATCAGTTAATGATGATACTGGAATAAATAATGATAATAGTAATTGTAATTTTTGATTACCACATTTAATTACCAATATTACAAAATATGATGAAAAAGAAAAAAAAACCATCATTATTAATTATATAAAATTACATTATTCATTATAATATGAACAAGAAAAATAACAATAATAATTATTAATATAATAATAATAGTGCATAATGATAATAATAATAATAACGAAAATAGGATATAATGACAATAATGATAATAATAATAATAATAATAATAATAGAGTTAATCATAATAATTCTAATAGTAATAATAGTAATGATGATGATGATGATAATGATGATGATGATGATGATGATAATGATGATGATGATTATAATGATAAAGATGATGGTGGTGGTAGTGATGACGGTATGGTGATGATGATATTGATAATACTAGTAGTGGTGATGATAATGATGATAACAATGACGATCATGATCAGATAATAATAATGTTTATTATTATAATCTTATCATTATTATTATTACTATTATTATTATTGTTATTATTATAATAATTATTAATAGTACGGTAGTAGTAACAATTATTAGAATAAAGTTATTCAAATTGACAAAATATCCATACAAATCAAACCATAAAATAATGTAATTTAATACAAGAATTTTAATATTGCTGCACTGTGTATATCCATTACTTGGGTAGAATGCCTTGAGCATCAGATTTGTAGTTGTTTTTTTTTTTTTGGGTTTTTTTTTTTGCTTTTGTTTGTGGGTAAATTAAATGTATGATCAACAAAATTGATAAACAAAAAAAAAAAAAAAAACAACCTCCCTGGACAGATGGCCCATGCAAGAAGAAAAAGATTGTTTTCTACGAAATACAGTATGAACAATGACAGATTTAATACTATCCATATTGGCGGTACATTACTATAATAAAGCCCATCTGAAATGAAGGAATACAAAGATAAACAGCACCAAATTCAATTTAATGATGAAGAACAAAATATTCTGTTTTCATGTTAAGGTTTATGTCTCAAAGGTTTGTCTAATATAGGCTAAACGTTTGATTGAACGATAACGAATACAAATACGTCATTGTCATTATCGTCATTTGTGCCTGAAACACTATTGACAATAAGCTGTATGAGCTGCATGATACTTGATTAATGCAAAATGTATGAATTGCCTTCGTTGTGACAGGATATGCTATACTGTATGGGAAGGGTTGTCTAAAAATTTGATGACGTAACCGTATTCCGTAATACGCTGATGAAGTCCACATGAGTGGACGAAATATTCGTGTTAAATAAATTATGTTCCAAAAAAAAAAGTCAACTTTACTTTTATTTTTATTGCATCGCCT
>NW_022682587.1:327559-329457 GCF_011630105.1 Anneissia japonica | reverse complement strand
ATATATATATATATATATATATATATATATATATATATATATGCATATATATTATATATCTAATATAAATTGACAATAATATTTCAATGAAACGTATACCTTCGTCGTAAGTTCGTAAACAACATTTTAAAATATATATTTTAGCATTAGATTACATTCTTTATTGTACAGCGCACTTCCTGCAAGATCTATTGTTGTACCTTTGAAAAACCTACATAATATTATACAGTTTAAGCCAAATACTTAATAAATTTTCTTATATTACAAATATCCTGTCACTTAGTTGTTTATACATCAGGTTTAGGCTATTGCTTGTGACAATCGTTGGAATGAAGTTAAACAAAAACGAGGGAGGAGAGAAAGGACATTGAAGAGCCAGTGAAAGGATAGTTAGCGATAGAAATACGTACTGCGAAACGTCACAAAACAATCGTAATTATATCAAAAAAATTATGATCACTTTACACTTATTTTATAATATATTCATACCTTGTAGCCCCTTGGCAATACAAGCTGGTCGAATGTGTTTTGCATGTATATGCCTTTATAAAAATTGATATACCCTCTGCTAAACCATCTAATTGTCAAAATTGATCTGTTCTTCATCAACACCTTATATGGGAGTGGTCACACGCGCGCGTGGTTATACAAGTACGTGTGCATAATTTTACCCAATGATTAATTTGATAGAACGTATCATAATGAAAAAAATGAAACATACTATTTAACAGAGTGAAAATCCTAATATAGTTATACACTCGTATACATTTTTATGATTAGTACATTACTACGTACACATTTTCCCCCACCCCGCGCTAAAATTAATGTGCATATTTATAATCACGAAGAACCAATAATATCTCATTTTATTATATCAACTTAAAGTTATATGATTCCTATATCAATATGTCTTTTGTGTATAATTACATGCATATTCACATAGGCATTATCTCGGTGTATTTGTTTCTAGTTGAAGAAGATTATAAGAATGAATATATGAATAAATTCATGCTAAAGAGCGTAATGAAAAGTACTCATCATGAACAGCGTTTCAGCTTGTAAAATTTTACGATACGTGTTTGTATTAAAATGGTTGCACTAAATTTGAATTCTATTTTTGCAGCCAACCTGTCTTTAAAATGTTTGCCTTAAAATTCTATGACATTTCTGAATGCTTTGTTTGGTATTGATATACCCCCTAATAAACTATCTTTTTGTCAAGGTTTATCTGTTTTTCATCAACACCTTGGTCACGCGGGCGTGTGGTTATACGAGTACTTGTGCATAATTTTATTATTTTTGTTTTCTTTTTTTTTTTTTTTGCAATGACTTAAGATGGTTAAGATGCTTGCCTCAAATGACAGTATCATGGGTTCGAATCCTGCACTTTTTCAATATTATTTTTCTCTTTGCGGCTATATCAACTTTATAATAATAATAATAATAATAATAATAATAATAATAATAATAATAATATAAAACATAATATAAACGCGTTTGAATGTATTTTAAATGTCTTTTTCAACGAATTTTAATATGAGAGTGATAAGCAATAACTTTTTATTAATTAATAATTGAAATTGCTACGAGGAATAACTGCAATATATTAAAAATGTGTATCTATAAATCCACATTCCAAATTTGTTTATATTTCTTTTTAAATTTGAAAATTGTTTATTAATTAATAGCAATTATAATTGTAATATAAATTTTAATTATACTTCAAGTTTAAACATGTCCTTTAATTTTTGTATCTTTTATTTTTGTATATTCTTGAATGTCCCGATGTCTTGTAAGTTTTGATCAGATGTTCATTTTTTATGTTCATTCTAGGACAAATACATTAATATCCAATATTAAGTTTGTAACCTAGTGTCTTTGATTACTTGATCTATTCA
>NW_022682587.1:312719-327403 GCF_011630105.1 Anneissia japonica | reverse complement strand
GGATTGAGACAGACTAGTGGTCTTAAACCCGTAATAACATCACACGGGCCTCTGTGGTCTAAACGGTATGACGCTCGCTGAGATAGTGCATTGCGGGCTCGATTCCCACCACAGACCTCTTTTTTCATACACCTAGTAATAAGGAACGTTTATTGATGATGTTTGACACGATTTATATTCCTATATGTTTGAGCACTGTATTATTATCTATTTGATTTATATATTAAATACAGCTAAGCAGCAAGGACTTGATACAGGCCTACCCCTTGGCCTCATAGCTCATGTCTATATATAATTATATATATTTGTATAGGCCTATCACTTAATACTGTGTATGTTCATAATGCTCTACGGTATGTTTTTGTGTCTGATTTGTAACATAATCGTTGCAAAGTCATACATTACTATATATGCCAATGATTAGATCACATTAATATGCGCCTGGGGTGGGTTCGTTTAACGCTCGCTTACGGAACAATTTTACAGCGAGTGCTTTGGCTGGAATAACTACACGCCTCGCTGCTTGATAACGTTCATTGTATTAGTAAGATAATGATGATGTTGATATTAATATTAATAATTTATAACATTAATAATAATGATAATAAAAATAATGATGACGATGATAATGATAATAATAAGTGGGATTTGACAAGGGTAACAATGACACAAACTACAGTATATACGTGATGATAATGACGATGAATGATTGTGATGAATGTTGTTGATGATGATTGATGATGATAAATAATAATGATGATGATAATAATAAGTGGGATTTGAGGATAATAATGATTATGATGACGGAAGTGATGGTTGATGATCGTGAATATAACGATTTATGATGAAGATGAAGATAACGATGATAATGGTGATGATGACGACAGCAATGAATATTATAACAATGCCATAATGATCATTCTAAGATAATACTATTTGGAGTAATAGAAGAAATAATAATAGGCTAAGTTAGATGATAAACACATTGTTGTAATGTGCTATAACCACTATATATATTATATATAGGCCTACACGTGTATATATATATATATATATATATTATAATAATAATAATAATAATAATAATAATAATAATACAGTGCTCAAATATATAGGAACATGATGTCATAAATCGTATCAAACATACTTCATCAAGGCTAGTTGGAATCTCTCGCTATCTTGGCGAGCGGTATACCATTAGATCACAGAGGCCCGCACGATATCATTGCGGATCTATCTCTCTCCCCTTCATACAACTTGAGGGTTTGCACATAGTGGAGCGAAATTTATTTTAAAGCACGTAATAGCTACGTAATATAAAATATATAAGTTTATGCATATTCACTCGCCACTAAGGAAAGACTAGGGTTGTTTGAAAGCTCTGTTTCAATTTCTGGCTGTTGCTTACCAAGTATCTCTGCCGAGAATCAGCCATTATTTCCCTCAGCATTGTTGTTTTTCAGTATTTTGCCTTTTATATAAGCCTACATATACATTTCAGCAAATAACCAATAATAATTTAATGGAGAAAATTTACATAGGCCTCCTATAATATACGTAGGTATGTATGTATTGATAAGGGAGGACATGAAAGAATTAGGTGTGATGAGGATGATGCGAGGAACAGGACGAAGTGGAGACGATTTGTTTGCTGTGGCGACCCATGAAGGGAGAAGCCGAAAGAAGAAGTAGATATATGTATTGGACCTGTGGATAGTTATAGTATAAGTTAATGCATCATCAATGAGATGATGCATTTATCCACGTATTGTATATATACTCTACATCAAATAGGCCTATAATGGGATGGATGTGTGTATGAGAGAGTAGGTTTATGTGTGTCAATTATAAAACAGGCCTAATATGTAAATAATTAATTCACAGAACTCGTCAGTTTAGTACGCTTAATTTTTCTAACAAATTCAATTTCTATATTAATGAGCGCGAAAAAGCATTATCTGCGATTTCGAATAAGCAATTTAAAAAATACAGAAAATCTTGTCATTAGTATCGTCTGGAATGAACGGAAACAAACATTAGATTCTACCTGTAACTTTCAGTTCTCATTTGAATATTAACCAATTTTCATTTCAAACAGATTGTTATACTGAAATGTAATTATACACCATTAGTGAACTTGGCATACATTCTTATCTATATATGATAATTACCCGGAACTTTTTAGGCCTACATTATCAACGTATTAATTGGGCGAGATTGTTTGTATGGTAGGCCAGATGACGTAAAAATACAGTGCTCTCTAAAATACTTTATAGGGCTTAAACTGGCGCTGTGGTCCTTGACATATTGCTTTGATTGCATGGAAGTTTTTTTGCGCTCATCGTTAATAATAGCTAGTAATAATGTATGTATGTATGTATGTATGTATATATATATATATATATATATATATATATATATATATTTACAGTGCTATGCAGCAAACTTGATTTTAATAGTATTTACTATGATTTCCCAGCTGCAACTTATAAGAGCTTAACCACATCTCCACTATGTGAGAGCATTTTAGTCAGTTTTATGAGAAAGTGCCTGGGAGTTAGAACTGCAGGTGTATCCTATAGGTCTCTGTGGTGTAATATGTATGATACTCACCTTGACAGCGAGAGGTTGCAGGTTCGAATCCCGCCAGAGACACTTTTTCATACAACTGAAATAAAGGAACTTTGCGTTCATAAGCTACGCTTGATACGATTATTACAATATGTTCCAATTTGAGTACTTTTATTATTATTTATCTATTTGTTTATATATATATATATATATATATATATATATATATATAGGCCTATATAAAAGATGATATTGTAGAGTTATAAATAAGGTAATTGATCGGAATTCAAGGGACATTAACGATTTTCAAGCAGGCAGTTCCCAACTTCCACAGGGAACTATCAAGAGCACAAGCTGTTGTATGATCTTTAATTCTAGAGGGAGTGATAACCAAGTAGCAGGAAAATTATGAATTAATGAATACAATATTCCAAGACATCAGTACGAAATTCCTACCTGTAAATCGGTGAAACGCGTTAACGTCATCCACTTTTGACTGCCACGAGATGGCGCCCTACTATTTTTTTCATTCGTCAGCATGTTGGCCATATAGTAGATAAATAAATATAAATAAATAAATAATGCTCGAATACAGAAATAGCGGGTATGGATGCCGACAAAGGCCCCAATGGGATTCAAGAGCAGGGTGCTGGTGGAAGTTTTGTGGCAAAGCATCCAAATCTATCTTAATTTATATTATTAAAAAGACCTTGAGAAAAATTCTTTCTCTTTTGTACCCAGCCCCCACCCCAAGCGTGGCACCAGCCCCAGCCATCCCACCCTGTCTCAGTGATAGTGGTATCTTGAATCAAATAATAAAGCACATAAATCAAAGTTGCCTTGGAGAGTATTTTTTAATGATTAGGAAAGTAGTTGATAGTCTATCACAACAGAAAATTACTATATATTACATAATAAAGTTTATAACCAACTTTGTAAGTTCAAATTTAAGCCTAACAGTTAGAATAAGATACAATCATTCTGTTTGCAAAATTCACGAAATCAGACATATTGCACATTTTAAACAAAACTATTAAATATTTCTATCCAAAAATATTGGTAATACAAAAACATGATATTTATAACATATATTTTATTTTTCATTTCATTTCATTTATTTCGTCCAAAAAACATTAAAATTGACAAGAGACAGAGAGCAAAAAACCAACACCCAGTTGCCCGACAGGATTGCCAAAAAATGAACTGAATCACTGTCTAGTGGCTTTCTGATGCCAATGAGAACATAAATTAAAGTTCATCTCAAACATATTATTGAACTATCATCATCTTTATCTATTCTGAAGATTTGTTATTAAAGAATATTTCTTATGTAATAGCAGGTGTTATAAGGAAAGAGATTATATAAAAAGTAAAAACCGGTGTACTAATTAAAAAATTAATATATAATTGAAAACTTGGTGTATGTAAAAAAAGGGAGACTTGATACAATGCTCCAATGTTTGCTAAATAAATTCAAAAACTCAAACATCCAAAATACATGACTTCGGTAAACATCATTTGTACATGATCAATCCTTTTCAATACGATTGAAAACAGTAGTGTTGTTCCTTGATGAAGAATCAAGAACATATATTCAATAGATAGAAGGCCTCTTGCCCATCTATCTATTAGAACTACTTCACTCTACTACAATTCGGAAGGTAGTTTGAATTTACCACCACTGGCTTAATGATGAGACACAGGGTCCGGCGGAATGAAAGTGTTGTGGGCTCACACATTTTAGTAATCAATTACATGTCACAAAAGTGGCTGAGGGGCCCCCTTCATAGTAAAACAGGAATATATTATATATATTTTTTTTGTATATCAGCAATATCGTAACCTGTTACATTACTTTGATTCAAATTCTCTGTGAATTTTAATAGCCTGTTACTTAATTATTTCGGACTATTTAAATTTCAGTTTGTATAGTGGGAGCCCTGCCTGGAGAAAAAAGTATTCAAATTAAGGTCTGAGAGTGCCCTTTCCGGCCATCTAGAGGTGCCAAAATCATAAAATGTCTTACCTAAGCCCCAACCATGGTGGTGGGGCTGAGGTGGTACACCCGCTATTTGTGAAAGGGCCCCCTCTACTATGAATTCCTGGATCCACCACTGATAATAATAAGCAAAAACTGTAAACACCAATGTCGAAAAGTCACTATTAAAACTTGAGTATCAAATTTCGGGCATCTTATAAAAGTCGCTACGCAACTTACTATCAAACTATTAGATGGGTTGCAGCTAGTGTGAGATATCAAAACTTGGGTACCAGAGCATAAAGTTTGGAGCATCGGGGTACTAAAAAAACCAACTAATTTCCAATATAAATGTTATGAGCTGGTAATATAGAAATTTTAGTAAGTATTACTTTCAAATTTCTCTACCCACTTTCTTGTTAGGTCTAGATAATAGTTAGGTCCGTTTTTTCCATAGTCAAGGTACGTAAATTTTGGAATGCTTTTTGGAATTGCAGGTTCAATCTGGCTGCCTTCGTGCCACTCATTGAACGACGTTATTGAAATTATATCTGGGTTGGTCTGGAGCGCGTTTTTAAAAGCGGTTTCATAGTAAGAACCATCAGATCTTGACCGTGTATTTTCACCGTTCCATGGTCGAATGTTCACATCAATGTAACCGGGACCAATGCTTGGAATAAACAGCATACCTTTCTCTGTGGCGTATTTTGCCAAACGAGACCAGTGTCTATAAGTTGAGCCGTAAGTGAATCCAGTCGCAGCAAAGTAAGTGTACAACCCATCAAAACCTGAATTGGAAATTTCAGACATGTGTTTCTCTTCAACCAATAATGCAATAAGAACCGCATCATGGTCTGTTCCTCTTATACTTAACTGGCCTCCAGGTTTTAGAAGACTCTTCCATTTGCGCGCAGGGGTGAGGTAGGAGTCGTAAAGATAGATGAGTGGAAGAGATTTTGGGCCGTACCTGTACAGCGCGGGATGATTACCATATCTGGACATGATATATTTAAGGTCCGCTTTTACTGTGGTTTCATCTCTGTCCTTATATGGTTCGCTGTGAATAGCAACCTATGAAAAAGAATTAAAAAATTAAACATTAAAGATACCGATAAAGATAAAGATTGCCAGTAATGCGGTTTGTCAGAGGCTTTGCCAGCAAGCAGACTGGGGATGGTGGATGCAGGCTCCACAGGCAGCTTTAAATCAATAGAATATTCTTTCCTAAAATCTTGACCGCGGGCACCAAAGGATGGTTTTTGCCCACACGGGCAGTTGGTAAATGTTAAACATATTGCAGTTCAATCAAACAATTCATTAAAACTCAAATAAAAAGATTTAATTGTTCATATAAGGCACAGGTGGGCAAAGTGCGGCCCAACGAGGCCTTTTTTTGCGGCCCGCCAAAAGGAATTAAAATCCCTATGTGTACGGCAAGCCAACCATCTTTGGCTAAAATAGCCTTATTTTTGTACGGCCCGATACCGATTATCTGTAGAATGTTCTGTTAAAACTGTGTATAAAGCAGTGTATGAGGGTTTTTAGTTTGGGTGTGGCCCGCAGTGTAAAATCAAAAATTAAATTAGCCTCTCAAACCGATTTTTAAGCCCACACCTCATATAAAAGGATCAAATGGCACCTGCTACAACTTGCACCCACTCTAACTTGGTAGATAAAACTTTGCATGTCATGTAGTAGCCAGCTATGCAATTTTGGAAAAATAGGGTCTGAGTAGGGGAGGGAAAAAATTAACCTATGAAAAAGAATACAACAACTGTACAGTCATTAGAAATGTGAAAAATATAAAATACATAAACCAGCTTCAGACGGAGTAGGCCTTAGTTTCTGAGTAGGCATACGTACGACAAGAGCCAAATTAATTGTGTTTTTGTTGGCTGACCACAGAGTTTTCCGATAAGTAATTACAACTCCTCGGTATGATCATTAGATTATAGATACATTGATAGCTAAAATAAGGCAGTGGCTAGGGATACAGTACTGTATGCTATTTCTTTGGTTAAACCTAACCTTCTACATCATTGAGATAGCGACGGCAGGGAAAAAAAACCTGTCTACTCCCAAATTTTTTTTAGTATTCTGATGTATTTTTTTACATGAGCTGGTTTTTAAAGGGTCCTGTTTGGCTGATTTGATTGATTTGAAATCAGAGTGGATTCTGTCTTTTTCTACACTCAGTTTCAGAAACAATTTCTTTACACATTTCTGATAAGTTTACAAGCTTGATTAATTATCCCCAACAACAATATTTTTATTGTTTATATATTTTCTTACCTTTAATTGGTATCTGTGAGCAGCATCCAAGAGGATTGGCATGAGGTCATCACTAGGATGGCCCTCGTTGTCAGCTTTTCCAGGTGGATACCATGATACGACTAGCACACCTGGATTGAAACGCAAATTTTACAGATTTATAAACCAAGTTGATATGTATCACACTTACCATGTGCAGCAAAAAGACATTACAATATAATATATATTTAGTTATTTTTGCAATTTTTGAGAAAGTTTATGTTTGCATCTGCTTCTTTCACCTTCTTGCTGAATTTCTCAAGCAGTTCTTGCTTTGTAAACACATGTATAATACAGCCAAACTGCCGAACACAAAGTAATAAAGATGAATTTAGGAACAACAAATATACTTTTAATAGAACCAGACATGTTTCTTCGTATTCACTATGACATCTTCAAGATTCGTCTTTATATTACTTTCTGTTAGGAAGTTTGGCTGTATTACAGAATACATGAGTACACAGACCAGTACGGTCACAAAGCAAGACCTAGACTGTTTGAAAAATTCGGCAAATAAGTGAAAAAAGCAGATGCAGACATAAACTTTCTCAAAAATTGCAGAATTTTTGGTGCTTTTCCTAAATTTCGACCATCGCATGAAGACTCAAACTCCATTCCCTGTGAATGCTAGACGACACGACGCAATCAGCTGATTGTCGGTGGCGGTCTGAACTAATCGTCATTAAAAATGATCTGCTGAACGTGCGTCATTGCGTTCTTCATAGAATCGCGTCTGCCGATGACCGACGTATGCAGTAAGGGCCCGGCTTTAAACACAATGAATTCTTTTCAATCTGAATTTCCTTTTTTTAAAAATAAAACTTGAATATAATTTAATTTAAAAACATGGACAAACCCACCTGGATCCCTGTATTACTAAATTATCATTTACCAAAAATCTTTTAAGGTATTGAAATTACTAACCTACACGTGCTTTATACATATATTGCATATGTGCATTGATGACCTTTGGGTCACGAGAACTATAACAACCAAGCTCTGGATAAAAATTAGCGCCGATATCATCAACAGGAACATGCTGTCCTGATTTCCATTTCTTTGCCTGTTTTTTATCCCAATGCGGCAGGTATTTGTGATCCCAGTGAAGGAACTCTCCGTCATATTCTGGATTTCCGTACCACGGATAGTAGAAGGCGTGAACTTTATCATTCGTTGTATAAGCCGACGTCTTATTCAATACCCTCACAGGGTTTTCTTTCTCAAAATGTCTATCAATAATATTTGTTTTGTTTCCAACTGGTTTCCTTGGTTGAATTATATGTGTAGCTACTTTTGGAATTCTTGGATCAACTCCGAGATCAACTTTGTCAACATGGGCTTCGCGTTTTTCATCTATTTTCCTTTCAATTCTGGTTAAATGAATTATTGCTATAAAGCATCCGGACAATGACAACACGAAAACAAGTATGATTAGCCTCCTTAGTATTTTTCTCCGACCCATCGCCATACTTGTAAAATGCAAAGTCTTCAGTTTTAAAATAAAGAAACAAAAGGGTTCTGCAGAAAAATAAAAACATTTTTTAATTTATTTAATAATGTGAAAATTAACTCGGTAACAGAGATGGGTAGGCCTCTATCTTACTGTGAAATTCATTTGTCTTATTATGAAGGTTATACAATTGTAAAATGAGGCAAAAATGTTAATCTCAAAAACACCCAGGTTTACAGTGAAATACTGGGACTGAATATGGACCTCCGGGTGCCCAGAAATTGCACTCTTATACCTTAAAAACCTTAACGGTAAATCATATCAACAATATAATACAATCATTATTATTTTTCTTCATACAATTTAGGGAGTGTGATCGCACCGTCTGCATCCACCCCAGAATTATAGACTCCACCGTAGGCTTACTCAGGTCTGAGAGAGTCAGACTTGGTTTAAGGAACTCTCTAATAACACATCTAGTTATATTTTGCTGCCCACTTTTTAAGTTTTGGGAGACCATTGATAAAACTGTTGTAAAAAAGCATGCAAACATCATGAATTTTTGGGAGAGAGTTTATTTTTTGATAGATTTTCGCTTGCTCACCGTCACAGCAGTCAATTCCTGGGAAACTCTCATAACTCATGGAAGAATAACCCCCCCGTGTACAATATGAATATTTATCATTCTGTTGCCTAATAATATCTTAAATTTGCGAAGTTGTCAGAGATACGCAGTTTTAAGATTTTGTCACAAATTTGACCATAAGTTAAAGCCTAGGTCCACTTTTTACAATAAAATCCACTGCCTAATTTTGCCTCTTTTTGCAATCATATAACCTATAGTCCAGATGGCCATTTTACATTGAAATCAGGGGCGGATCCAGAGATGTCCAAAAGGGGGAGGGGGGGCCAAAATTTGGGCCGATCGAGACAACACTGAAATAGGAGGACCGGGGTCATGCCCCCGCGAAATTTCTGTGTTTTAGACGCCCGAAAATAACATTTGAGGCGTTCTGAGCTATCGTTTTTTTCTATTTCTTTCTTTTTTCTTCCTTCTTTTTACCTCTCAAAAGGGCGAGCCGGGGCCAGGCCGCCCCCCCACTCCCAAAATCCGCCCCTGGAAATATCATATTTCCAGAAAAATATTTCACACAAAACCATGGATATTAATCCTGGACCATTTTTTAACAGAGGTACCATATTTATTCGCATATAAATGCCCTTCATTGTTGAGAAGGGTTTTTGAGGGGATGTTTATTCGAAGGAGGTGTTTATTCGAGGGATGCGTTTTTTTTTTTTTGGTGTAAATTGGATACGTATATTCAAATTAACGCCCCTTAATTTCACTGTAAATGTGGAACTACGACACATGTTACTGCGTGCATAAAAACTTATTGATCCCCGCGAGATTGGAAAAAATGTAATTCTTTCTACTGAAGGAGAACATTAACAGAATGTGTTGAGAATTATGTTGCTTCCATTAGATTTGTTTAGCCATTTGATTTAGGGGGACGTTTATTCAAGCAAAAAAATAAACATTTCGGAGGCGTTTAACCGAGGGAGGTGTTTATTCCAAATGAGGCTGTTATTAGGGGGAATGAGGGGGAATGAGGGGGAATTTATTCAAAGCAGGGTCATGATGGCATTTATTTGAAGAATTAGGGGCCTACAGTAAATATGGTAATTATTATAAAATTATTAATTAAGTAACTAGGCCTATAAATGCCCTTCATTGTTGAGAAGGGTTTTTGAGGGGATGTTTATTCGAAGGAGGTGTTTATTCGAGGGATGCGTTTTTTTTTTTTGGTGTAAATTGGATACGTATATTCAAATTAACGCTCCTTAATTTCACTATAAATGTGGAACTACGACACATGTTACTGCGTGCATAAAAACTTATGAGGGGGAATTTATTTAAAGCATGGTCATGATGGCATTTATTTGAAGAATTAGGGGCCTACAGTAAATATGGTAATTATTATAAAATTATTAATTAAGTAACTAGGCCTAGCCTAGCCATGTAACCATATTGAAATTTGAAAATACGTTTGATTGGGAAAAAAACAATAAAAAAGCTACTGTGCACTACTCTCAATTATTACCATAAGCATGGCTGGGTCTAATCCTTAGTCTAGGCGGCTTGGCTAGGCCTACGCCTCTACTACTACCTAGACCTAGGCGTACCCTAATAAGCAAACCAGCCAGTACCTGCTGTAGGCTGTAGCCTAAACCAGAATTAAACACAAATGTCATCGGACCGCTAAAGTATGTGTGTTTTTAGGAGAATAAACCATGTATCACGACAACATACCATATACTTAAAAACAGAATCAACACTCAGGCAAAGCACATGAAACAGACTTAAATAGGTCTACTGTAAGATGAAAAAAGTTCTCCAAACCTACCCTATCCTACAGTACAGCTTTCAATCAAAGAGTGTACAGTATTTATATTTTTATTATAGCGCCATCTATAATTGTATAACTTTGGTTTTACAAGCTTTAAGTAACAACTCCTGTGATTGGATTGTCCTCCGACATGCCCACCAATGAAACCAATCAGATAATGTGATAGATACTTTGCTACTTCACAAGCTCAAGCTCAAGGAACGCTTTCTCTGCTCTGTCCCCTCGTGTTGAAATTCAGCAGCTCAAAGAGGGCTGACATTATATTACAAATTTTGCAACATTATGGATATTTAATATAGGAATTATTTATTGGAGAAG
Source organism: Anneissia japonica (assembly GCF_011630105.1). Lineage (NCBI taxonomy): Eukaryota > Metazoa > Echinodermata > Crinoidea > Comatulida > Comatulidae > Anneissia > Anneissia japonica. The sequence goes on along the minus strand of NW_022682587.1, from coordinate 316,368 downwards.
GTTTTAAACTAGTTCAAGTCAAAATGGACGCGGTTAGAATGTTCAATAATGAGGTAAGTCAACAAAATAAGAGCCATTTTTTTGGAAGCATCTCATTTTTTTTCATATCATGATCTGCTGGCCTGGGCCTAGGCCTAGTAGGCTAGACTGGCTCCAGCTAGCCTCCTAGGCCTACGCTTAGGTTTGGCCTACATGGTAGTAGTAGGCTAAGCTAGTGGTGTAAGAATGAATGCTATAATGATGTACAGGTAGAAAAAGCCAGGTGTGGCGATATAAGTCATCCGTGCTTGTTGCTGTGTAGCAACCAGGTTAGGTAATCTAATAATAATTTTCGTAAAAATTGGGAATAAATTGCTTAGGCCTAGGCTAGCCTAGTCATTAGCTAGAAACATAAAAATTAGAAATGACTCACATTATTTTAAAATTATTTTTAAAAGAAAGACATAACTAAATGAAACATTTTAAAACAAAAATTATGTAAATCAGACCAGTATTAGCGGAGATATTACAATATTAATTACGTTTTTTGCTGGAGTTAATTCCTTTTATTTTTATTATACAAGAAACGTGTCCCTTACAGTATAATTATGTGTTTAAAAAAAGTTTTTTAACTCTGATTATTCATCTAAAACAATACTAACGATTATAATTTGGTATGTAATTATTTTAGATTTCATAATTATTATCAACTGATAGATTCTATGTAAAATATATTGCATTGAAATCTCCTAATCTAGGCCTAATTATAGGGCTCAGACACCAGCAGAACAAAAACATTGTTTACCCCATGTGTCGTCGTCGTAACAGGGAAACCTAATTCCGTCAGTTACTTTTGTTTTTGAGTCATACATTATTTGAAAACGTCATTTTCCTCCGCTGACTGACGATCACCAATACAATCAAAACAACGGTAGCTTAGCATACAAATTTATAATAAAGTACAGTGGTACTGCAGTATATTATGTTATGATAAATTATGTTCCAGGTACAGTTGGGCCCTGGGTAGGCCCTAGTGTAAAATATTAGGTTTTTTTATGCAGAGACAGTCGATGCAGTACGAATCCATGCTACCGCCGTGGTGTCATGAAAACGTGCTACGGCGAGTTCATAGTTCACCAAACAACATGTTCAGACAGGCTGTCTGATGGGTGACGATCGATTGGATTCATCAAAGTTCTTGAGTTGATGCAAATTGTGAAAAAAGAGTCCTATAATAATTGTAATGTTAGGTCATTCAGCAGTTGGAAATATATGTCGGGGTATTATTTGTTATATTGTATGTATTTAATTATAACAATATATTGGTATTAATACATGTTATGAAATGAGATTATCATTCTTCCATAAAAAAGTCATGCCTTGATCATTTACGGCAATATTATGTTAATGTTGAAATCCTAATGCTTATGATATCTCAAACAGGCCTATTTAAAATGATTGACGGTACTCTTAGGCCTACTCTATTTTGTTATGTTCCTAAATTTTCGTTGCTGTTCATTAAATATTTTTAAGAATATCAATCAATCAATGGATTTATAAGGCGTATACAGTACCAATACAGCTGTCTCTGGTGAATAGTAATAGTCATATAAAATAATCGAAGCAATGTGGTGTATTATGACTGTATTCATGATTATGTAATAAAATATAATTTTCGATTGAACTATATGAGAATTGCGAGATACGCAATACTGATCCACCACTGTGCTTCACTAGTTTTTGCCATTACTGTACTGTATAATGTACACAAGATGTATTAAAGTGTTGGGCGTCACGAGAACAACGGGCTACAGTAGGGTGTGACTGATCGTCAGATTTGGTGCACGACTTGTTGTTATTGATTTTAATTGGGCGCATGTAAAGCAGATCGGTGCATAATGATGTACAAAACAAAAGAAAAGTAAAGCAACAGTACAAGATTCTTTTATTGTCACGTTGTAACGAAAAAATAAAATTTGTCTCCTGATACAAAATGAGTAAAAAATTACTAGTATACACAAAATAATCGATGGACATAAATAATACAGAATATAAAATTATTGACAAGAGTTAATGTATCTATTAAAATCAGCACTGTACATGCGAATTGGGTTGTGAATAAATCTTCTCAGTCTGTTAGTACAATATTGCACAGCTATCAATCCTAAATTTAATGCATCTCTTCGAAGGGAATGATGTTTTATTTACTATGAACCCAATTTAACAAGCCTTTCTGTGTCGCTGACAGCATTCACCACACAAAAAATACCCTAGGTCGTCTTTGAAGAATTCGGCCTATGGCTGTAGTTTAGTTACTAGTCTTCAATTACAGACATCTTATTTTGTCCAACTGAACTATTATATGATGGCTGTGTGCACAGGGTCTTTGCATTTGTCAGGTATTTATAGACTAGAGCAGTGTGTCAGGCGTCCCATGCGGGTGGATGCTGGTATGATATCGTGCTAAAATAAAAACCTGCCATACAGTGTAGGTCTACGTTTAAGGTACACCCACGATAATTCTGGCTGAAAATGTAAAAATAAAAGAATCACGGGGTATCACGAACCGATGGGCTATTTTAAATCACGGTATCATTTGTCGACAATCGACTCATTATAATCACGGAGGAAAGGTGAGGTTGTCGCACTATTTATGCACTTATCAATTGTAGTCCCGCTTTCTCTCTCTCTTCTCTCATGATGGTAGGCCTATAGTACCGGTTGCGATTTTTAAATTACCAAAACACACAGCAATTGCTGAAAGCCTAGGGTAGGATAGGTAGGACCAGACTATTTGACAGCACTACACCGAAGCCTTGGTCCTTTCGAGGCCAATTTTAGGTACTGTACGTCTCGGTACTACATGGACACAATTATATGTACATCCCTGGCTCAGTCCCGGCTAGTGCCCTGCTATGGCCCAGCTTCCGGGGGCCGGGACTACAATTGACAAGTGCATAATTAGGAGGATTTGCAGAGGAAATTACCAACAAGAGACTCAAGTTTCAAGCAACCCGGTTTCTCATCAGAGGCGCGGTTGTGCTATTATTACCTAAAAGATAACAGGTTTGTTAAACTGAGACAGTCACCATTGGCAACGGGAATTTTGGCTGTTGCCAGATGCAGAGTTCTGCAGTTCCCATAGTAGTGTAGAATATTGTTGAGTGTCTGTTTCGTTTGATACGTTCGTTACTTGTTTGTAGTTTGGTCTGCGTTGATGATGACTTGTTAATTAATTGTTAATTTGACAAGCCTGAGTCAAATAAACAGTTTGTCTGAACCGTTATTAGCGTTTGACGCGTCCAGATTTCGGACGTATTCAGGACGCGTCATGGACGTATTCAGGATGCGTCAGATGCATCTAAAACGTGCAGCATTTATAGACGGTACAGTAGGTTAGGAATTTATTTCTGAAGAGTTGTCTGGAAGTAATTTGGCCAAATTGTGATATTCTTCCGCGAAATACTCATTTAATACATAGGGTATCCTATCTCCATCAGGCACTATTTTCTATCACGATGTTTGTATCGCCAATGAACAGTGCCCCCTACAGGTTTTGTAACTAGCTATCATTAGGGTAGGCCTAGGCCTAAGTCGCTAATTTTTTACCTAGGCCTATGTTAGTTTTCAACCACTTCAGTTTTCGACCTCCCCCCCCCCCCCTTCATTT